>NC_133618.1:663513147-663768147 GCF_048593235.1 Sminthopsis crassicaudata
GCTGAGTCACCAAATTCCAAAGGGTAGCTATTGTCTCTTGGACAGGTGGCCGAGGCTGGTACCACGTGAGAGCCCTGGGCTGCTCGTTATGACGCACTTACTGGCTGGAATAGATATATATGGTCTGCTGAAAGGATACTAGGCGAAAGGGACAAGGGCTGGGTCCAAGACTATTTCGTTTTCTAATCTCTTAATAATATTTCATTTTTTCCAGTACATGTAAAGATAGTTTTCAACATCCATTTCTGTAAGATTTTGAGTTCCAACTTTTCTTTTCTCCCTCCCTTTCCTTCCCCCTTCCCCAAGACACAAGCAATCTGATATAGGTTATACAGGTGCGGTCATTTTAAACATATTTCCATATTAGTCAAGTTAGGAAAGAAAAATCAGAACAAAAGAAGAAAACCGCAAGAAAAAAAATGAAAATAGTGTTTCAATCTGCATTCAGTCTTCCTAATTTTTTCTCCGGCTATGGATGGAATTTTCCATCCCAAGTCTATTGGAATTGCAAAACAGGTTTCTGATCTGTAAATATATAATAGTAGTGGCTAATGTTTTTAAATCACCTGAAGGTTTGCAAAACACTTTACAGATTTTAACATTTAGAGTTTCCAGTGGCCTTAGTCTTTACATATTCAGTCTCCATAGTTCTTTCTCTGGATGTGGATGACGTCTTCTATCCCAAGTCTACTAGAACTGCAAGTCACATTTCTAATCTATTATTATTATTATAATTATAATATAATCACATTATATTATAACATATTATATATAAAATAATATGTATAAATTTATATAAATATAAATACTTATTATAAAAATATAAATTATTATAAACATAGAATAATAGTGGCTAACATTTTTAAATCACCTGAAGGTTTGCAAAGCAATTTACAGATTTTAACATTTAGAGTTTCCAATGGCCTTAGTCTTTAATATTCAGTCTCCATAGTTCTTCCTCTGGATGTGGATGACATCTTCTATCCCAAGTCTACTAGAATTGCAAGTCACATTTCTAAATCTATAATTATTATAATAGAATCACATTATATTATAACATATTATATATAAAATAATATGTATAAATTTATATAAATATAAATACTTATTATAAAAATATAAATTATTATAAACATAGAATAATGGTGGCTAACATTTTTAAACCACCTGAAGGTTTGCAAAACACTTTACAGATTTTAACATTTAGAGTTTCCAGTGGCCTTAGTCTTTACATATTCAGTCTCAATAGTTTCTCTGGATGTGGATGACATCTTCTATCCCAAGTCTACTAGAATTGCAAGTCACATTTCTAATCTATTATTATTATTATATAATCACATTATATTATAATATTTATTATATATAAAGTAATATGTATAAATTTATATAAATATAAATATATTATAAACATATAATAATGTGGCTAACATTTTTAAACCACCTGAAGGTTTGCAAAACACTTTACAGATCTTAACATTCAGAGGTGACAACAACCTTAGGAAGAAGGAAACTGAGACAAAGTGACTTAGCCAGGATCACATAGTAAGAGTATAGAAGTTAACTTTAGATCTTCCTGGCTCCAGTGGAAAGTTCTATCCAATGTGTCCTTGATAAAGAACGAATAGCAAAAGTAAATGCTCCAAAAGTCGTGGGATGATCAACTGCAAATGACTTTTCTATTCTCAACAATACAATGATCCAAAATTATTCTGAAGGACTTATGATGAAAACTACTATATATACCCAGAGAAAGAGCTGATTATGTCTGAATTGAGATGGGTGTACTTTTTTAAACCAGTTTTTTGGTTGAGGGTTTTTTTTGGGAGGGGATGTCTTCTTTCATAACCTGACTTTTATGAAAATGTTTTGCACAACTTTACATGTACCTTCTCAATGGGGGAATAAAGGAAGAGAATCTGGAACTCAGAGTTTTAAAAACAAATGTAAAAAATTATTTTACATGTAACTGAGGAAAATAATATTTTAATATTATTTAAATTTAAAATTATAAAAATATTTTTAAAATAAAATAAAAATAAAGGTGATAGGTAACATTTATTTTTAAAATATTATTTTCAGAAATTACATATCACCTTTATTTAACTAACATTTTGAAATTTTGGAGAGAAATTGTCATATATAATCCTGTTTTTAGACATTCTACTAGACTATGCTACTTCTCATAGAAGTTTATTTGGTATTAAAGAGTTTATTTGGTTAAAATCTATTTGGTATTAAAAAATTTATTTGGTTAAAGTTTATTTGGTATTAGCAGGTGACCAGGTGGACTTCAAGTCCAACTTGGCTTTAAATCCCCTTTCTAATACCCATTAACCATGTGGTCATGAGTGACTAACAAATTTCTCACACAATTTCTTCATCTGTTAAGATGAGTGTGTCCTTAGATAAATCACTTGCCTCAACTGTAAAATGAGAAAGTTGGGCAAAAACATTCTTTAAGGTACCTTCAATCTCACACCTGGGGTTATTGTGAGGGTTTAACTCATCACAGGTCATAGATTTTGAACTGAGATCTCAAAAGCTAGTTTTTTTGGTCCTATCCCTCATTTGACAGGTGAGGAAATTAAGGTTCAAGGAAAGTAAGCAAATTAGCCAGTCAGAGGAAGGATGGAAAGCTGGATTTTCTGACTCAATATTTCTTCCATTGGCCACTGATATATGCAACATATTTTGCAAAATGTAAAGCACCATTATAAATGCCAATAATTATACATGAATTTTCAACCCCTCCTGTCCCCCACATCTGTGATTTCTTAGGATATCTTCCTCTTCCTCAAGGAAAGATATAAAAATTCTCAAAGTAATTTGAATTCACTTCCGTTTGAAAGAAGTTGTTCCATGTGGCATTTTTAGGGGGCCAGAGAATATAGAATTTAAATAACAAAAATTTGTTAATGCTTCAAAAATTTAGGGAGAACTAAAGTGTACTAATCTGGACATTGCATGGCTCCTATTTAAATTTGGCAGAGACAATTGAACCATCAAAGAAATAAAACCAGATCCCAAGGACATCATTCTGGCTTTAGTTTCTACTTAGTGACTCATCCTGAGGCCCCCTTACCTCTCACAAAATTCCCTAATGTTTCATCGATGTCCAGTGTAAAAGCCAATGTCATGGGAAGGAGGGGCAGATTTGCCACAAAAGCCACAGGAAAGAAAGAAAGGTCTGCCTGACTCAGGCCCCCTGATGAAAAGTATGTACAGTGTACACAGTAGCTGGACCTCTTCATTCTCAGACATCAAGAGAAATGAATGCATTTTTTGAACCAATTTTCCAGACCAGTTTATGTTGAACTGCTGATGTTCTGAGAAGATGAGATTTGACATTTGAATACAGAAAGGGCCATCACTGCCCAGGACGCCTTTTGCTTTAATTTAGAGCAGGAGATCTTAAGGAACAATGGGCCCTTGTCCACAGACACATGTTTTGGGAACCTGAATAGGAAAAAAAATTCCATCTTTACTTACTTATTATTTATTAGCTAACTGGATTTGGAATTTCCTTTGATTATGAATGTAGCCAACAAACTATTCTGAGAAACAATCCATATACTCGGGACAGCTAAGTGGCACAATGGATGGAGCGCCAGCCCTGAATTCAGGAGGACCCAAGTTCAAATCTGATCTCAGACACTTAACACTTCCTAGCTGTGTGACCCTGGGCAAGTCACTTAACCTCAATTGCCTCAGCAAAAATAATAATAATAATAATAATAATAACAAATCTATATACTCCTAAGGAAAGTTAAGAGTCCCTGCTTGGGCAAAGGGTGTAAACCCAACACAAATACATTCATTATTAACAGAAAGAATACAGAGCTAAAGTTATGACATTAATCAGTCATCTATAATTATTATGGTATATCCTGGCACTGTGCATATAAAGGCTTTGACAAAGAAAAGAACAGCCCATCCACTCATGAGCTTACATTCTACCAGGGGATATAATATATTCACAATTAATATGGAATATATGCAAATATATTTGAAATGATTTGAGAGGAAGAGGAAGAAGGAACTCACAGTTGGATGGGTATCCTAAAGGAGATAGGTTTCAAGGTAGTTAGGAATACCCTATGCCTTGGTAGAGTCATTATCCTCACCTGGAAATCCCCTGTACCCAAGTCTAATCCCTGCCCCTAGTGAACACCTGAGGTAAAGATATCTATCAGTCAACGGAAAGTAGAGCTGGAGCTCGAGACGTTTCAATTTGGTGGCCATCTCTGCAAAGTGAGAGCTTCTGAGAGCTGCCTTGAAGAGAATCAGCAGGAAGGGGAAGGATCTTAAGTCTATTTCATGTAAGAATTGACTGAAAAAACTGAGGATGATTATCCTAGAAAAGAAAATACTCAGGGTGAGGGTGGGGGAGAAAAGAATCACAAGAGTTGTTTTCAGGTAGCCAGGAGGCTGCCTTGTCAAAGATGGATCAGATTTCCTCATATCACCCAATCAGTGGCGGATTAGAGCTCAGTCTTACTTTATCATACATTTCAACTTGAGATGTCTCCTTGTCAACTCTATATTTTGACTTCTTTCCCTTTTTACACAGCTCCCAACAAGGCTGGAGTCAACCTGAAGGGACTCTGTAATCATAACTGGGAGAAACACAGCTCAGCTGCCTCATCAGTGCAGAAATTGACCTTTAAATGGGTCCTTCCCAAAGCTTCTCCTCTACAAAGGCTTGCCAAACTTAGGAGTTTTCTCAGGAACCTAAACAATCAACAAGCATCAATTAAGCATTTATATCCCAGACACTGGGGCTAAAAAGAAAAGGCAGTCCTCCTTTCATGGAGCTTCTATCAATCAAAAAGTACCTACTGGGTGCCAGAAATAGTGCTAGGTATCAGGAAAAATCTTAAGGGATGTAATCTCCGTCCTCAACAATCAGCTGATCAATCACCTTTATTAAGCTCCTGTTATATGCCAGTCACTCATAGAACCGAAAGGTTAAGAAAAGGAGATGATGATGACAGTTAGAATCTGATAAATGCAATGTCTACTTGTAATGAGCTTACATTCTAATTAATGAAGGAGACAAGTACGCTTGCAATATATACAGTAGGAGCAGAGAATTAATAAATACAAAGGTATGCCAATTAGTGAAATATGATAGAAGTGAGAGGAATCAAGGGGAAAAATCCTTTTCTGCAGTTATGAAATTTGGTGGGCACCTGTCAAAAAGAAGGTTCTCACTACATGGGATTCCCAATCCCTCTATTTTTGTCCACCTGCATTTTGGATTTCCTTCACAGGCTAATTGTACACTATTTCAAAGTCCGATTCTTTTTGTGCAGCAAAACAACTGTTTGGACACGTATACATATATTGTATTTAACTTATACTTTAACATATGTAACATGTATTGGTTAACCTGCCATCTGAGGGAGAGGGAAAAAAATAGAACAAAAGGTTTGGCAATTGTCAATGTTGTAAAATTGCCCATGCATATATCTGGTAAATAAAAACTATTAAACAAACAAAAAAAGGAAGGTTCTTTTGGCAAATCAGACCGTAGTCTGGAATTTACTTGAGAATCAATAGTTTTTCATAGTAAAAGGTCCACATCCCACACTGTGTTTCCTGTCTTCTTCGCCTGCCAAAGATACCCATGGTTCCGGAATCACTGGCTCAACAGAGGCATCAAATGATACCTTATGATGATTTCACTATTTGTACTTGTGGCCATTATTCCGGGGAATAAAGTTGCCCCAGCCACTTATATTTCACAACTAGTCCCAGGTTGTTTGTTTTAATATGGACTCTCCTTGTCTAGAGCCATTTAGTTCCTCTGTGTCTGGGTATTTTAAAAAGGAGCCCAATTTGTATAATGAAAAGTGAAGACATTAAAATGCTGGTACTGGCAATGATGGCAGATTCACTTGGATGCTGCTGACCTTCAGAGATGATGTGGCTCATCTGCTTTAATAGTAGAAGCGTAGTCCTAAGGGGAGAGTCACTAGCACTTACTAAGTGGTCTGATTCCCACATGGCATTTTCTCTGGGCTTTCTTAGGGTTTGGTGATCCAGAAAATAAAGTTTGTTACCTTAGCTGTAGGTAGAAAGAGGACTCTAGGGCAGAGATAACCTTGCTCCTATGCTAGACTTCTGCGCATTTATCAGATTCTAACTGTCATCATGTGTATAGATGGCTCATCTCCTTTTCTTAGCCTTTCGGTTCTATGAGTGACTGGTATACAACAGGAGTTTAATAAATGTGATTGATCAGCTGATTAATGAGGACAGAGATTATATCCCTTAAGGATATAATCTTTATACAAAGCACTTTGTTGGATTGAAAACTGCAAGCAGAAATTATACATCTCTATAAAACTTGATTTTCATATAATTTATCTAAAATATCTCACTTAAGTCTCATATCAGCTCTGTGGAGATAGACACCAGAGGTAGCAGTTTCATCATTTTATAGGAAGGGAAAGTGAGATAGAGATTAAATTACTTGATTATGTTCACATAGATGGAAAGTATCAGAGGCAGGATTTGAATTCAGGTCTTTCTGAGTCTTACAAATATAAATTTTTTAAGTTACTATATTTATTTTTAATACACATTGTTTTCTGAATCATGTTGGGAGAGAAAAATCAGAGCAAGAGGAAAACCATGGGAGAGGGGGAAAAAACAGAAAAAAGAAGTGAACATAGCATATGTAACATAACTCTTAATTCACTCCTCCCTGGTAGAATGTAAGTACGCTGAGGGTAGCGAACGTTCAATTTTGTATTTGCAGTCCCCAGCACCTAGGACAGCTCCTGGCACATTAAGTGAGGAAAATTAACGAATGATTGTTGTACCATTGTTTAAATATATGGCATTTGCTTAATTCTAATTAATTATACATATAGACAGAAAGAAACAACCCCAAAGGTTCTGCCTACCTAGTGCCTAATTTAACATCTTAAATAAAGACGATTTGGTCTGCCAGAAGCCAGGGTGCAGTCCATTAGCATGACATAGTATAAGCAAAATTCCATCTTTTTAATTATCTTTCTTTCAGGAAAGGTTTTTGTAACCTTTTTGAGTCATGGACCACTTTGGCAATCTCATAAAGCTGAGGGCTCCTCAGAATGTTGTTAAATAGTATAATAAAGGAAAATAATTCTTGAAATACAATTACCTATATGTGTATAAATATATATACATACATGTATAAAGACACATAAACATACATTCAAATATCTTTATATATGTATACATATGTATACATATGTATGATATAATATGTATATTTAAAAACAACTTCACAGACCCCAAGTTTAAAACTTCTGAAGTCTACTGAGTCTTTGGAATTACTCAATATGCAAACTCTTTCCTTTTTTCTTTCCCTACAAATTCTGTACCCCAAGCCCAAAAGGCCATTAAACTATTCTGCAGAGAGAACTTTTGATTATATTCAATTTGCTAAAATCAAGCACATTTCTAGTTCTCACTGTGGCTTTGTGGCCAAATGAACATCCATCACTTCTTTTTTCCATCCATATAAGAATGATGTTGAATCTTTAGCCAGCATCTGACCCATTTACACAGCAATGGATGTCGTCATGGAGATTTCTGATGTGACCACCAGGAAGGTGACTGGTTTTTTTCTCCCTCTCTCCGATAGACGGTCACGGAGAAGCACAAAATGAACGTTCCAGAAACGATGAATGAAGTTCTCGATATGTCGGATGATGAAGGTATGGAAGAAAAGCCAATCTAATCCTTTACCAAAGCTTTACTTACAACACCTTGTTTGTCAGATTAACTTCTTTGCAAAAGAAAAAAAAAATTACTTGTGATAAAATTGAAATATGTTGTTGATCTATCCAAAGTGGCCATTTTTCAGATTCTTATCTTGTTTACTTAAATCATGCAGTTCGTAAAGCCAATACTCCTGAAATGCTCAGTGATGGCGAGTATATATCAGATGTTGAAGAAGGTATTTGTGCATTTTTTTATCCGGTGGGATTTAAGCACCCACCTTTTTCCCTTTTCTTTCTTGCCTTTAAATTTTAACACCCTCTCTAAACTAACTTTTTCTAATGCTCTTGGTAGCATTAATTTATGCACCATCCCCAGAATGCATTTGATAATGCTAACAAGCTCTCTTCTCCTGCTCTTCCTCCCTCCTCCCACTGCCTTTGGATCAAATGTCCCTTAAATTTCTTTTGTCACCTTTAATGAAAATTGATTTCCTGAGGGGATTCTTGCAGTTCTGCTTGAAGCAGAATAGTAATGTTTTCTTTTCATTTAAAAATCAAACAAAGGGGAAAATAATTTTCATAGGAGAAAAAAATATACAAATATCTGGGGAGGGAGGATAGGAGAAGGGGTTTCAGTTTCTCATTTCGATTTATTCCATAGCAGTAAAGAGGGCTCTGGAAGATCTGATTTGAACTAATTATGAATTTTAACCTAAAAAAATGTGAAAGTACCTTTTGCAATCATTAATGAACAAATTTTTAAATCATGAAATGCAGCTTTTAAAATCATGATTTTGCACAAGTGATCAAGAAATAAATCATTCGTTTGTTAATGTATTATATTTAAGAGGAGCTGTTGTCTTTTAACCTGAATTAGAGACCAAGCGTATGACAAGGTAATAAAGGGGGAAGAAATTACTGAAGCACGTTTTTAAGGTAAACTCCAAAGCTTATGTATCTCATTGCTGACAACAAAAATTAAAATAACAAGCGCAGGTTGACGTTGCACTAAAATGCTAAACTATATCGATCGTGGAAAAATGTATAACACATCTTCTTTTAACCTGGTAACTTTATACCTCTCAACAGCTAGAGTCTATCTTGTCTCCGCCACCCTTTGTTAAGATTTTTTTCTCTTTGTATGGTATTTACTTTTGGATCAGTCCTAGTGTTTGTCTTTTGAATGTCTTTATCTAATCCTCAGTGGTTCAGTGTTTGATTCCTCCTTTAATCTGTTTATATTTAAAGGGAAAATGAAAAAATGTGTCCACTCCCATATCAGCGGGCTCCATCTTTCATGGAACCCAAGTCAGTGCATGTTCTAAATGTATTGTTGGATGCCCTGGATGCCTGGGAGATCCAGGCCTCATCCCTAAGAGCTTGGCCACCAAAGAGTTGTTTGGGTCCTCTCTGAAGGCTGCTCTAAGTAATGCAAAAAGGCCTTCCTTGGTGTATTTTGTCCTACAATTTCTGCCATATATCCTGCCCCCAAATGGATCACATTCTTGTCCTTTTGATTTTTGAGAATAAGACTTTGTTCCATCATGTTATATTTTAAAGACTTTTCCAGCTCCCCTAGAGGAGTTTTACTCATCCCAGTATTGTCATCAGTAAGGCATATTTTTATTTCAATGTGTCAAAGACAAATGAAAGAAAATGTATATCTAAGTGTATGGTGTATATGCATAATCGGTATATCGACAGTGACTCTTCTCTCAAGATCTTTTGAAATATAACATGATATCAAAGGCCTAGAAATTTACTACCGCTTGAAGCAATATATTGCAGCTTCTACAAGGATGAGATGTTCTGTTTGAATGGACATAGGAATGACCTGTAAACCTGCTCGTTAGAGTAAAAAAAAAATGGGGTTCCAAAGGGATATTTTACATTTCTTAGCCAAAGGGCTCCTCAAAATCATTGTACATGGTGGTTATAAAGTATTTTATTGCCTTAGATAGTAATAACTCTGTGAGTCAGTACAAGTATGCTTAGCTACATTTTCCAGATAAGGAAACTGAGGGACATGGAGACTACATGAGTTGCTGACGGTCACTGCTCCTGTCAGTAAATGGCAGAACCAGACCTCTATATCAGGTGCCCTTTCCCCTACTTTGTTTGGGGCCGGAGGCTCCTGAGACTAGAGCTGAAAAGGATCTCCAATGATATCTGGTCCAGCCCCCTCATTTTATGGACAAGGAAACTGAGGCCAAGGGAAATTAAGTGATTTTCGTGAGATCGGATATTAAGTGTCCACAGTGAGTTTTGAACCCAGATCTCTGACTCCAGGGCTAGTATTTCTTCTTTTATAGTTACTCTACTCATTGAAGATAGAATTCATTTAACTCTTGGGTTAGAAATAGTTGTCTTTTACTCACTTGCAAATCGTGAAGTTGAAGCCATCTGGCCAGCATATTACAATCTGTCTTTCGAGTGTCCCCATCCCAGTCTGTAAACTACAGTTCTTGTTTCATAAAAAAATCCTCAAACAGCCAGAATCAAGCTGCTTCTTGGTTCTAGATTCCAGGAGTTGGTAATTTTAAAACAATCCAAACTCCCAAACAAATCGCTTTGAATATTTAAGTGTCAACGTAACCCCGTGATTCTCTTGGCTCCTTTTGTTTTCTCATTCATTTGGTGTAGTGACCCCTTCGAGGGGCCCAAGTCATATACCTGTGGTGATTCCAATAATGCAGATGCTACAAAAGCCCAGAAAGTACAGGTCCCTAGGGGACCCTTATCAAAACTGAAGTGAGTATCCTAGCACTCACTAGGAATTGTTGCAAATATTGATGTCCAAGAAGGTATGAACACATCGAGAGGATTTTCCTCAGAGCTGATAAGGGATTAGCCTAGTTGCATGTGTATAAATCCTAAAATGCTTCACAAATGTCCCTGTTATTATCATCACCACTGAGAGGCACTTCAGATTGGTGGGAAAGTTAGCCATTTTTAAATGTCCTATAAAGGGGAGGAAACTCTAGATCTGTGGTCCTCAAACTTTTTAAATAAGGGGCCAGTTCACTGTCCCTCAGACTGTTGGAGGGCCCAACTATAATAAAAACAAAAGCTCACACTCTGTCTCTGCCCCTCAGCCCATTTGCCATAACCCGGGGCCACATAAACGTCCTCAGTGGGCCACATCTGGCCCTCGGGACGTAGTTTGAGAACCTCTGCTCTAGATCATAGAATTAGTAAACAGATAAATGTTAACTTGAAAACTGAGTATTAATCTTTCCTTTTAAAAATATTATTGATATTTCTTGCCTTTACTTCTTCTTCATCTCTCAATATTTCTTCTTTACCTACTCAGAGAACCATTAGCCTTTATTTAAAAAAAAAGAATGAAAAAAACAAAAAAAAAAGGCCATTCAGCAAACTTAATCAGAATATCAACTGAATCAAATAGTATGTTCATTGTACCACAATCTTAGTCTGCTACTTCTTGAAAGAATGGAAGGAAATACATTCTCTTAAATCTTATTTACAGTCAGGTTTGGTTATTATAGTCTTCACTTTAAAACAATGAAACACATAAAGTAAAGAAATCCATGAGTGAACAAATAATATTTCATTCTAGGCAGAAAGGTACGAACTTTAGAACTGGGAGGGACATAATAGTCCATATTTCCTCCATTGATAAGGAAACTAAGACTCATATAAGTTAAAACTACAACAACAATTTGATTCATTTCTTAAGAAAATGTCATTTCAGCTAGCAAAATTCTGATTGGACTTTAGCACTAGATCTCAATCCCTATAAATGAGATATAATGAGAAATATAGCAAGTCAACTGTAGTAGACACAAAATGGTATCCATGTTAGACATAATTTTTTACCTCAAAAAACTTTATTGACCTCAATAGGATAGAGATGTTTCATCTCAGAATTGAGGGGAAATTCATCAGTCATCTTAGTCTGATCTTCACCTGAACAAGAATTCTCCTATACCACGCCTACTAAATCATCCACATTTTATCTAAAGGCAAAATTCATTGTTGAGGTACCAGAGAGCAAAGATAGCTCCTTCCAAGGGGACAAGGAACTGTTAATTTTGAATGTTGAATTCTACCATTCAACCAGTTCCAGTTCTATCTAAATGTTCTATCATGTAATCTGTAATTCTCCCAACTTTCCAGAAGAATATTATGAGAAACTTTATCCTACTTTGCTAAAAAACCTAGATAAATTTTATTTCCAGTATTCCCGTTTTACCTATCCCATAACTCCTTGAAAAAAAAGGGGGAAATGAAAAGGAAAAATCAGGTTAGTTTGGCACAACATATTCTTGTTGAAGACATCTTGGCTCCTTGTGATCACTGCTTCCTTTTCTAGATTTTCATTGACCATCCTTTTAATAACATATTCCATAACTTTGACAGAAATCAAATCCAGGCTCTCTGGCCTACAGTTTGTAGGCAACATTCTCTTCTCCTTTTTAAAAGTCACAGCCACAATCGTCTTTTTTTCATACAGACATTGCTGTACTTGATCTCCCCAATCTTTCAAAGATCATTCAACAATGCTTTAGAAGTCACATTTACCAGTTCTTTCTATATCCAAGGATGTAGTTCATCTGAGTTAGTGTCTTAAGCTCAGTGAGGTTGTTCTGTTAAACCCTAACTCATCTTAGGAATCATTTCCTTCATAGCCATCTTTTGGGGTACTTTGCAGACCAAATGCCTTTCTCCTTTGTTAAGAAGCCAGCAGAGCGCTAAAAACAGAGTAATTCTACCTTCTGAAAGAGCACAGTACTCTGATTCCAAATCCTAGGGTTGTTTCACTCATTCCATATTGTCACCCCACTTTGGGACTGTATACTTTGGAAACACAGATTTATTGTGCCCAGGGCACAAAGTATCTTATGATTGTAAAACTGTGATGGCTACATTGGGATTTTGGAGGCGACTGTCAGTGTAGGATAAGGTGAAGGAGAGGTGAAGAAGGAAAAGGTGGACAGATCTGAGAGTTGGTACAGTTTCCAGCAAAATGTATGTGTCTGTAATAAAGACAGAGGAGGGGCTGTCATGGGGAACACGCAAAAAAAGGGTCACAAAAAAGAAATCTGACCAATCTGGCACGGTTCCCCACTCTCCCTCTGCTTACTCTAATTTCCCTTTCACTGTGGCTGATTTCACTTTATGTGGATCTGATTACAGCAACTGATGGCTGAGATGCAAACGATAATCCAGCCCCATTCCTCCACACAGGCACATTCCAGTTGTCTTCTGAAAAGGGAATTTGTTCACCTAAGAGAGTCTCTAGTTCCTGAAATGGGTGAGGGAGTTAATTTTGAACAGAGAACCTGCTAGTTCTCCTTAAGATCAGACCTGGAAAACACAGGTTTTCCAGGACAATACTGATTTCAAGAAAACTATATATACTTTACATGAAAGTTTGAGAAAGTAATATCATGTTCAGTGTGGGAAATGTCACCAGTCTTTGTGCCCCCAGGTTGGTTCAGTTTAGTTATGGATAACTCTCATTTCTTAGTCACAGATGGGTCATTCCACTGGGCTCTCACTCTCTTGCCCCCTAGTCCACTCACCCCTCTCACCATTGCAAGTACAAGTACATCACAGAGCCACGGGACTCGGGTAAAGCCACGGGACTCGGGTAAAGACACACCCATAACTGAAGGACACAGTGTGGCTTGTAAAGAAAGTTATTCTGAAGACTAGCACAGGTCATATCATACCAGTGAGACAAGTCATCCTCTCAAATCTGAATGATGGCAACAAAGGTCTCTAGTAGAGCTTGATTTTCAAGTCATCCTTTATGCATCTGTGTAAAGATTTCTGAAACCATAAAATTAACTCAACTCTTTCCTTCAAGTTTGTCTCCTGTGAATCTGGTGGTGTCCAGGGCTATTCTCTATAACGTCCAACTTCCTGGACATGTAGGCAATTTTTTTCTATTCCCCTTCCTTTTCAGCTGAAAACTATTTTGTTTAAAGTTCTATGACTCTAGACAAATACATTCTTGGCAGCTCTTGTTAGGTGAACTCTATTCCTCATCACCCAGAATTCCTAGTTTGTGTTTTTTTAAAAGATAAAATTTGACACTCAAGCTCTCCTTCACATTTATCACCTCTTACTGACAAGATTTCTTAACATTCCTGCCAAATCCTACTTAACTCAGCTAGCTGTCACTGGTAGGCAGAAGAGTTTCAAATTTCACTTCATGTCAATTTTTACAAAACTGAGCTTACTGCTACGAGCAATTACTATAAAAGATTTGTGACATAGTTTTTCACCTATTAAAAACTATTAGTTTTAATAGTTTTTAACCCATTAAAAACTATTTTTAATAGTTTTAACCCATTAAAACTATTAGTTTTTAATAGTTTTAACCCATTAAAAATTATTAGTTTTTAATAGTTTTAACTCATTAAAAACTATTAGTTTTTAATAATTTAACCTATTAAAAACTATTAGTTTTTAATAGTTTTTAACCTATTAAAAACAGGTGATCTTTGACTTAAATCATTCTTATCTTTGAAATCAGGATTTAGATATTCAAATACCAACCCTTAACACCTTCCTCTTAATCAGCTATCCACTTGCCAAACCTTCCTTCTCTTTTGAAGTCTTCAATTAACATCAGTAATTGAAAAAAGCAAAAACAAAACCACTTGTGTTTGAAGGTCTTCAGGTTTCTTGCCCAAGACTTCAACACTGGCAGCAAGGCTTTCTGGATGCCTTCAGTGATCATATTTGTGCCTGAATGATTGGAGGAATAAAGAATTTACTAAGTGTTCACTATGTGCTGGGGCACTGTGCTAATGATTTACTATAAGTGCATGGTAGTCATTTGATCAGTTATCAGATGACATCACGCCCATCCCCGACCACCATGATATTTTCCAAAGCCACTAAAGTGGGAGAGATTAGTATGTGAGGATGTTTCAAATATGTGTGTTAAGTGGCGATTAGGATCCAAAATAAAATTTTAAAAAGACCACATCTTTGCCAATAAGCATTTAATGACTAGAGATACAAATGTGTGTGTGATTTATGAGCACATTAAACAAATGAGCAAAACATTGTCCTTGTTAATAAGTCCGTGTTGTCTTCTATCTTATATCCTAACCTTATACACAGTAGGCACTCAATAAATGCTTATTATATTATTGGTGCTAAACACTGTTAAACAATCAGACAATAAAATATTTCTCTGTACAGATTTTCTTCAATGGATCTATGACCTCATGCATCTGAGTTTTTCCTCCATCAACACTGATCCCAACAGACCCATGCTTTCTCATTTTTTGTGATTATTCTCTATTTTCTATCACAAATCTTCCATGTAAGATCTACCCAATGTGCTTGAGACCTTGTTCTAGATCTTTTCTTTTTATGTTCTGGGAGCACCTGGATAGAACTTGTTGTGTCTCTCCACCCAATGCTTGCTCTCGCTATGTGACCAGAACATCATTTCTGATTGTTCATATATAGTTTACCCCATTTCTTGGGGAAAAAAAAGTCATTCCTGAAATTTGCTTCAGCTCACCTGTTCCTCTCAAGCATCTCTTCATTTTCCTTTGTGTCATTAGCAAAGCTGATTCTTCTAAGACTCAAGAGTCACAGGGCATCACAGGGAGCACATTTCTGTAGTGCATGGTGCATTGCATTAGGAAGCAGTGTGAGATGATCAGAAATGCAGTAGAACTTCCTAAGTGCCACCCAGCCTATTGGTCTGGATCCTGTTTAATCTGGGGACCAATTCACCCTGTACCTGTAGTGCCTCCAGAGGAGAGAGGAACTGATTAGGCACCAAGTGCATGTCTTATTCCACAAAGACGGGCATTTTCTTCCACATAATTTTTCATGAATTGCTTGTTAGACCAATCTCTCTTGTATAGTCATGGCTCTTACCGAGGGATCCCTATAATGTTCCAGGGCTTGATAGGATCAATATAACATTATTCACAAACAGGAGGACCTGGAGGGCCTTACCACATACAGGGGATAACTCTTCCATTGAGTTCCACAGCTAATAAGTATCGAACCTCGAATTCAGACTCAGAGTCCTTCCTGACTCTAACACAAATGCTCTTCCATAAGCCATGCTGAAATGGATAGGAAATATAGAGATCAGGGTTTCTTACCCGCATCCTTGGATGTCTCCAATTTCAAGAGGGCTATGAACTGGGATGGAAAAAATTGCATCTTTATTTTCACTAACTTTTGGTTTCCTTTGTTATAATCCTATGTATTTTATGCATTTAGAAACATTCTGATGAGAAAGGGGGTCTAGGATATTAAAAAAAAAAAAAAAAAGGTTCCAAACACCTGCTTTGCGTGGAGCAGGTTGGGGACAGAGCAGGGGGAGCAAGTAAGGGAGACCAGATGGCCACTGTGCCCCTTCCAACTGGAAAGCTTCACGTTGGTCTCCAAGTTTTGAGTTACTGGCAGTATAGGGCCAATTTGGGGGTGGTAATTAATTCATTGTCTGGCCTTCATTTTAAAATAAATTCCCATGGCCTAGATTGAAAATCCTGTGAACGTTTTAGGGAACGAGCTTGCTTCTTTTTCCTTGGGCTCCTTTCGGTTCATCAACCAGTCAGTCTGTGAGCATTTATTAAGCACGTGCTATATGCAGGAATTCTGCAGGTGCCGGGATTCTCAGCAGGTGATCATTCAAAATCACTTGGGCATGCAGAAGCACTTGCAGGGAAGCCCAGTACAAAGGAGGCGCATAATACATGTCTGTCAGCGTGGATTCAGAGATAGAAACAAAACATTCAGTACCTCAAGGAGCCCACCTTCTGGCGGGAAAGGCGACATGTGCAGAAATAAACAGATGCCAAAAATACGCAAAGGAATACGAGCTGAGGGATGGGCAGGAGTGGGGAAGGTTGGGCTAATAATAGGGCCACTAAAATGGGACGTCTCTTTGCCCGGCGCCCAGTGTCACTTTCTGGGTCAGAATTAAGGCCTATTGGCAAGTGGGTGTCCGTCCCAGGCACGCCTTATTCTATCCAGATTCAATCAGACTAGGAAAGACTTTGGGGGGGTTTGTTTACGCACCCAACAAGAAGAGAACCAGGGATGTTTTTATTCTTCCCTGAGCCTGGAAGAGTTCCCAACCTGAGTCATGCTTGCTGACTTTAGAAACTCTAGCCTGGATGTTGTGGCCATGACCCGCTACAGAGTTTTTAAAAAGCCAGCCGGCCTGGCCAGTCCCAGAGTACAGGGTGGGGCTTGAGAGCAAAGATTAGAACAGGTCTGCTGCTCTGGCTAAAGAAGCTGTTGTGATTAATGTGGGGAGGGAAGAAGTGCTGGGGCGTGTGTGTGTGTGTGTGGTCTCTGAACATGTGTATATGTATGCATATACATGGGTGTTTTATATTGTGCGTGTATATACATGTATATATGCCATATGGGTGTGACATCTGTGGATACGGATATGTGTGTGTGGTGTGTGTAAAAACATACACACATACATATATATTTGGTATGTACAAAAATTGTGTGGTCTCTGTACATATGTAGTATATACAGGTATGTGTATTGTATGGTGTGTATTGTGTGTGTTATATGTATATTTTGTGGTATGATGTGTATGGTGTGCTGTGTTTGGTTATTTACGCACATGGGTACATGCATTGTGATATGAGTGCATATGTGTGGCGTGTATATGTATATGGGTGATACACATGTTCAGTATACACCCATTGGCATATGTATATTGCAGCATGTATGTATGTGGCGTGTATGTATGTGTGGCTGTGTATGGAGGGCAGGAGTATGTGGAGGAGTGCGGGGGGATTGTAGGGCAATACCCAAAGTTTAGGCAGCGTTAAGGGGAGCATGACAGCTCCCTGTGGCTGCCCCCCCCCCCAGACACCTCAGAGGCAGGAAGCAGACCAGGACAGATGGCGAGAAGGGAACGTGTGGGCTGCTTGGGACAGAACGTGTCCCTGGATCCTACGAGCTCGCCACACCCATCCCGTGGGGACTGAGAAAATGGCTCCCGTGTTCTGTCCCACCCTCACGGCCTGTTTTTATGGCCTTCTATTTTTGGCTCAGGCCATGAGGTCATTGTTGGAGCCACCTGGCTGCCACTGCAGGCCAGCCTCAGCCCACCCCCTGGGGAGCTTCTTAGAGACTGGCCCTGGCACTAGGAGAGGGAACAATAAGCTAGGGGCACTTGGTGAAGGTCTTCTCCACTCAGAGTTTTCTACCGTGCAGCCTCTTGCTGTTACATTAACAAGTCTAATAACTGATGTGTTCGTAGCATTTTCAAATTTCCAAAATACATCATCTGATTTTTATCCCGATAGATATCATTCTCTTTAATAATGATGTCTTTATATCATTATATATCATGAACACTAAGCTATCATTATCCCTATATTATGGATGAGCAAACTGAGGCTCAGAAAGGTGAAGTGAATTTCACATCCCCCAAGCCCCCAGTTAATACTCTTAACTATTCTCGACTCCACCAAATTTTCTCTTTATTTTTCTTTATTCCATGCATTTCCAAGGCCAAAAAGAGTTCCTCACCAAGTGGCCAGACTTGTAGTCAGCTTAGTTCTTCGCAAGGCTTCAGCCTAGTGCTGGCAGCATTTTTAAAGCTTCTCTTGCACAGTAGAGCCATCAGAGAGAATGTTGCTGGTATCACTTAAGAGAACATGGGGTCCCCAGGCCCCAGAGAGGCCCTGGAGTAGGCCTTTGTGGTAGATGTAAACATGGACAAGAGTCACAAAGGTGGCCCGGCAGAGACAGGCGACCATCCGAATGATGGGAGAGAATTTCCAAATGGATGAGCTCAGAAATCCATTAGTTTTCTTTTTAGCATATTTACATATTCCTAGATGTGTAATAATTGTCTCCCTGGGAAGATTTTAAGCTTTTGGAGGGCAGGGGTTTTTCATTTCGTCATCTTAGTTTCCTTGCATTGCACAACCTCTGTTCCCTCCTCACATCTAGGACAATGTCTGGTATGCAGTAGGTACTTAATAAACATTGATTGATTGATGGATAACTAGTAAATATTAAAGATGGGAATCCAGGTCTTCACTAAGGTCAAGACCAGTGCTTTTTCTATATACCGTGCTTATGTTTGGTCTCTGCAGATATGCTCATAGATAATAGACTCATCTCTATCTATATATACATATATTATACTCTATATATCTATGTCTATATATATAAAATACTCATTTCTCTATCTCTCTCTCTCTATATATATATATATTACTCTCTATATATATCTCTATATATATTACTCTCTATATATCTATGTCTATATATATAAAATACTCATTTCTCTCTCTCTCTCTCTCTATATATATATATATTACTCTCTCTATATATCTATATATATTACTCTCTATATATCTATGTCTACATATATATAAAAGACATCTCTATCAATATAGAGATGAGACTATTATACTCTCTCTATATATAATAGCCTCATCTCTCTTTGTCTATATATCTTTATATCTATAGCCTCATCTCTATATATATCTTTATATCTATAGATAGATGATAGAGATGAGTCTATCATACTCTATCTGTATCTATTTATTGCTTGTGGGGGAAAGGGGAAGCAAGCCTGACTGACATCATGGTGGAGCAGAATGGACTTAGGACTTGAGAGTTAGAAGGTCTGAATTCCACTTTCTCTCCCTGTAGAGTAGCTAAATGGAAGCATGGGCCCTGGAGTCAAGAGGATATGAGTTCAACTCTAGCCTCAGATACTTACTAGCTGTGTGACCCTGAGGAAGTCACTTAACTCTGTTTCTCTCAGTTTCCTCCTCTGTAAATTGAGTTGAAGAAAATGGAAAACCACTCCAGTATCGCTGCCAAGAAAACCCCAAATGGGTCATGAAGAGTCAGACATGATTGAAATGATAAACAATAATGACCACACACCTAGGGCCAGCCCATTCCCCTCTGTGGGTCTCACTTTCCTCATCTCTATATGAGAGAGCCAGAACAGAATCACTGCCAAATTCTCTTCTGTGATGTAGCATCATTTTTTAGTAGGAGATCAGAGTTAAAACCAAGAGCCTCCGAGTGCTAGAGCTAATCCTTAAACCAATGAAGCCCAAGCTCTGGCAGCACCTGGGCAGCTGAAAGGGCCACGAATATGACCCCAAGATGGATCCCTGCGTTCAGTGGTCAAGGATGAGCCTTGCTAATTTCCAGTGCTTGGCTATCAGATGATGAATGTTTAGCTTTTATGGCATGGAGGGTTTGTCACCCACATAAATAACAAGTAAAATGTGCCTGCAAGTCTTTGTGCCCATTAAGCACTGCCATGTTGTTATCCATTTTGCACCAAAAAACCGCCTGTGATGCTGAGTGTACCCTCATACCCATCCGTCATCATTCCCATTCCTCCAGTGTCCCGAAATCACTCTTCCCTGCCCTTCCATAGAATCCCCACTCTGTCAGTAGCAAACTGCCTTTTCATAAGAACCATGGCCTCTCACCCCCAGAAATTATCGTCTATGTTTTGAATCGATTTTGATTGGGTACTTGTCCTCTGAGCCCACTAGTACATAAGCTTAAGGAGGGCAGGGCATTTCACTCTTCCCTGCCACCTAACACGCTGCCTGGCACAGAGGAGCTCCTTGATAAATGCTTATTGAATTGAATCAACTTTCACAGGGAGATAAGAGTCAGAAGTTCCTTTTCAAAGGAGTCTTCAACCCCAAAGACCTGGATCCAATTTATAGCTGTAGTGCTTAATCATTGTATGACCTCTAACCCCGGAAGAACTCAGTTCTGGAAATGTGCTTTCCCCGTCTACCTCATGGGCTTGTTGTAAGCCAAGCACCTTCCAGACCTAAAGCACTCTTGAAATGTCAGTTATTAAAATGTCACAGAATGATCCAAAAGATAGGATATCAATATTCGAACAGTTCTGCCTTTGGACCTGACCGAAGGGCAAATAAAACAAGGGAGATGTAAAAGCATTCCTCTTCTCATTCTCTACCACTTTCCAAAATGTCCAACAGAAATGTATCTAATTCACTTAGGAGTGGCTGCTTGTTGCCCTGCTCAGGCAGCCTTCCATCCATTCATCCATCCATCAACAGACATTATTAAGTGCTCCCTGGGGGCTGGGCACTGGGTGTGCAAGATTCGTGTTACTGTGGCTCAGCCAAAGCTTGCATTTTAATATGCATTCAGCTGTTTGGAAAATAGCTGGCCCACTTCAGTCCCATGGGTATTTATTAAGCACCTACTGTGTGCCAAACACTGTGTTAGGTTTAAGGGGGATTTAAAGATAGAATGAAAAACATTCCTTGCCCTAACTCCTAAAACTGGCAGGGCCGAACCTCATGATGTCTGAAATCCCAAAATTCCTCATGTCTCTTGAAAACGTTCATTCATAGGCCAGCCCCTTCAAGAGCCCATGAGTCATTGCAAGTTCTAGGCTCCATAGAAAGTCTTCCCTTCTCCTTGGAAATTCCCACAATGCTCCTTGCTGGCCCTGTGACTTCTTGCCTCCAAGTTCCTTCCTTCCTTTTCAAGCCTCTTGCGTTGGAAGAAGAAGGAAATATTCCTGGGAAGATGCTCAGGGAATGCTTCCTTGATACAGCCTTTGTCAGATAAAAGTCACCACTTGCCACATGGTCTTTAGTCAGTAGAAAGCCTTTAAACATCTTAATGCTGCTGCTTCTGGAAGATTCTGCACATGATCCGCTTCAAAGGGTAGAATCGGGAATGATTAGTCCCAGCAAAGGGGGACATGGCTTCCTATTCTGCTCCCCCTTCCTTATTCTTTACCCCATTTCTAGCTCCAGGTGGTCAAGAAAGAAAATTTCACTTGAAGTCATTTTGAATTCCGGCTTACCCACGGACTCTGGGCAAGTCACTTAATTGATCTGTGCCTCAGTTTCCCTATCTAGAAAATAAAGACTTTAGATCATTAAGATCCCTTAGCTCTAAGTCCAACTATCCTATGAGCATGATAATCCACCATTCCTAAAGATACTTGGAAACAGAATTTTGCAATAGCCACTTAACTTTCCCAAGAGATCCCCAAGCCTTGATTGTTTTTGTAGCATGTTATTGCCTCAGAAACCCACTGCCTGAATTATACATGCGTTGCCTTTGCTTTTTGTCATCTCTTCAATCTACCATTCCAAAATGTAGGCTATAAATGGTAACTCACAATCAGGGGTCAGAAGGGCCTGGGGTGGGTCAGGAAATTATTGTACATCATCTGGAAAGCCACGTGCCCACCAAGAATTGTCATTGGATCCTCCTTTTGCTCCAACAAAATATATTCTATGACTCAGTATAATCAATAAGCAAGAATATCTTGTGTCTCACACATCTATGTATGACAATTTTTCAAATGTATGTAGATGCTGTTGTGATTAATAAAATACATATTCATTTAAAAGCATTGCTGAATTCATGGTAACTTTTTTTTTCATCATAGATTTTCTCAATTGAAATATTAAGTCCTCAAAGAAAAGGGTCGGGAACCATTGAGTGAGAAGCACAGGGATTTTTTGACTTTCCATTCTTGGTCCTTTTTGCCTTGAGTTAGGAGACAAAAGATTGAAACCCTCCACAAGATGACTCCCTTCCACCCTAGGAGTCTTACTTGAAATTGCTGCCCATAGACCTGCTAGCTTTTCTCCAGAAACGATCTCCCGAGGGCTTCGTACGAGCGATCCTCAGTTCTTTCTCTCCTCAGTTCCCCTTGGTTAGTCCCTTGTTTTCTTCACGCTCCCTCCTACACAGGTCTTTCCAGATCTCTTCCTCTTGTGCAAAAGTTAACTTTGTACATGCTGTGTTTATTCACGCAGATACATACTGTAACCCACTGCTAGAACAAAACGTCCTTGTCTTTGTATCTTGTTGCCCCATGGAGAAGGCATTTGACAATTGAAGCTCAGGACAATTGTGGATGTTTGGTTTTTTTCTGCTTAGTTAGCAACATGGTTCAGAGAAAAGATCACCTTGAATTTGGCGTCGAAGGACCTGAATTCAGAATCTACCTCTGGTCTCTTGTCATCTACCAGGGACCAAAATCTGTGCAACTCACTCTATGACTGATCTGGGCCATGATCTGAGCAATTCACTCTCTTGACACGTGGTTTCAACAGTAAAACTGAGGAGGCTGGAGAGGGGAAGGGAGCTTGTGGCCCTAGTTGGATCTTTAGAATTCCTTCCATCCAAGTCAAAACCTGTGTTCCTATAGATTACAATCGGATGAAGATTGTCCCCAAGTCACTTGAGTACAGTGATTCTGTTTTTCCTGTCTAATCTTAACAGGAAAACTATAGCTATAGATTTCAAGCTAGAAAGGCCATTTTTAGGGGTCATTTTCCCCTCAACTCCATTATACAAAGGAATAGAAAGTAAATAACTTAGCCAAGATTGGTCACATGGGTAGTCATCACAGAACCAAGACTGGAAAGCAAACTCTCTACTTTCAAATGTAACTCTCTACCTGGTTCTGTCCACCACATGTGGTGTACCCCAAACATTAGGCTAAGACACTTGACCTATTAGTGATTGTAATTGAAGATAAATGTGATTACATCGAATCATTCAGTTCACACACATGGATTTCTATCCCGCCTTAAAAATCTTAGGATGCTCTGATGCCATGGGATTCAGCAAGAAAAAAAAGAAATAAGATCTTTAAGATCCTTAGATAATTACCCAGTGCCCATCACAAGTCCTTTCCAAATTAAAAAAAAAAAGAAAGAAAAAAGAAAAGAGAAACTAGAGTGTGAAATGTCCTTTTAAATAAAACAAACCATTTCATTCATTTCTTCACATTATGGTCAGCCATAAGAAATAGATAAGTACAATTTGGTAAATTATTCCATCGAGGAGAAATGTTCTCAGGCAATATCTAGATATACAACGTAGAATTTGGAGGCAGAGAACCAGGGTTTTAATTTTAGATCTGTTGTTTACTTCCCATTGTAAATGGAAATGATTAGATCTTTCTGGGTTGTCTCATTTGTAAAAAAGGGATGTTGAATTGGATGTCCTCTCAGATTCCTTTCAATGAATCTCAAGGGTGCATTGACTTCTTCACAGTTGTTCCCTTCTCTTCTCCTCCAATAGGATTTTTAGCCATCTTTCCATAATTTCTCCATAGAAGATCTGCCAATACACTGGAGGCTCTTCAGTAGACCTTCCAATGTTGAAGGCCCCTAGTAAAACACTTAAGATTGCCCATCTACTATCAATCCCTTTTTTCATTTATATGGCTAATCCATAGACTTGCCAGGAACACATTTCTTTTATGGTTAAACTTTTAAATCATCTCTGTGCCAGTTTGATTGGTATTACTCTGTAAAACCAACTACCATTCCTCTCCCTATAACCTTTGAGGCTACCTGTACTTTTTAAAATAGCTTTTTATTTGTTTTGCTGAGGCTATCGAGTTAAGTGACTTGCCCAAGGTCACATAGCCAGAAAGTGTTAAGTGTCTGAGGTTGCATTTGAACTCAGGTCCTCCTGACTTCAGGGCTGGGGCTCTCTCCGTTGCACCACCTAGCTATCCCCAAGGCTACCTGTACTTTTGATCATAATGTTTTGTTATTGGCAGCCAAACATACTACATCATGAGGATAGTGGGTTAAAAAAATTACTTTTGCTTTGTTTTGATTTTTTTTGTTTTTGTTTAGAGACTAATTTGGGATTATTAAAAAAGTAACATAGTTTCCCAGATACAATCTCCTATTAAACTTTGGACCAGTACTTTGCTAACTGCAATGCCAGTCCAAAATTAAATATACTATATATTTATATGTATATAAACATAAAGGATTTTTATATTTTTATACAAATATATGATACATATATTCTGATGATTTAACTCAATGAACCATATATCCTAAATCTGAGCAATTTATATGTTCTTCATCCACTTTGTTTTTCCCATTTGGGTTACTAGATTGGTATATGTTGAATGGCTATGGATAGCATAATCAACCATGCAATATTTCAATTTATTGTGAACAAAATTAGGGGCAGTTAGGTGGGGACAGTAGATAAAGTGCCAGGCTTGGAGTCAGGAAGACCTGATTTCAAATCTAACCTTAGATACCAGCTGTGTGATTACAGGCTGGTCATTTAACCCTATTTATCTCAGTTTCCTCATCTGTTAAATGAACTAGAGTGGGAAATGGCAAAGCACTGCAGTGTCTTTGCCAAGAAAACCTCAAATGGGTTCTCAAAATGGTGAGTTTGACTGAAATGACAGAATAACAACAAACAAAATTAGCTTTAGCCTATAACTCCCCCTTAAAGAAATCAAGGTGGGTCTGAGAAGTATGGGACAATGGACCTGGAACTAAGTAAGATGCTCTGTTCATTTGTTTTTATTTTAAGGAGGTTTTTTTTGGGGGGGGTTGGTTTTTATGTGTGACCGTGTTTGTATCGTGAGACTTGGCTCTTGTGAGGGCTTGGCTGTGGAAGTCTGTGTGTCTGTCTATTTGTTGTCTTCTAGTCCTGTTAATATAGGAAGGCAGGAATGACTAAAAAGAATAAGGTTTGTTAAGGTATAGACATAATCATCGCAAATTTTGTGGAGCCAATGACGTCTCAGTGAACTTTCAGATTCTGAAAAACTATTTCATAGAATCCTAGCATTTCCAAGTTAAGAGGGACCTTAGCAATTAATATGGGCCAACTCCCTTTATTTACTTACCAAAAAATCTATTTCTTTCAAATTCAATTCAACTCAAGAAATAAATGCCTCCCATGTACAAGGCATTGGAATTGGCCCTGAGGATACAAAAGGCAAAGAAAAAATAGACAGTTTTCAAAGAGGCAACTTTCAATTAGGAGTCAGATCCTAGAAGCAGAAAAGTGAATACGAGGAAATTTGAGGAAAGAATACGGTAACACAGGGAGGGTTATGGGCTGAGAACTGGAAGGGACACCGGATGTCACTTCAATCATTTCGTTTTGCAGCTGAGGAAACTGAGGTCAGAGCAGCTCAATGATTTGCAAGCTTCAGGAGTCTTGAAGGAAACTAAGGGTTCTAAGACGGGCCGAATGAATTCCTGTCCAGGGCAAAAAGAGTCTGCAACTAGGCCAATTTGGCCCAGAAATAAAATGTCTGAAAGTGAATAATATGAAAAAGTTAGGGAAAAGGAAGCAGAAGCCAGACCACGAAACCTGTTAAGTTGAGAAACCTGTATTTTATCCTAGAAGTAATAAGTATCCATTGAAGATTCTTTGGCAAGAGAGTGATATGGGCCCATCTCTACTGGAGGAAGAAGATATTGGAAAGTGTGTGAGAAGATTGGAGTGGGAAAGAATTGGAATCAGGGAGACCAATTAAAAGGCTATAGCGATGGGGCAGCTAGGTGGCACAGTGGGTAGAGCACCAGCCCTGAATTCAGGAGGACCCGAATTCAAATCTGGCTCACTTAGCTGTGTGACCCTGGGCAAGTCACTTAACCCCAGGAAGGAAAAAAAAAAAAAAAAAAAAAGCTTTATTGATATCCTGGGTGAGAAGCCAGGCCCTAGATTAGGGAATGACTGTTTGAAAAAGAGAGAAGGGAATATATATGAGATGTTGGGTAGACAGTATTTACAAAATTTGGCATTTAATTGGACATGGGGCAAGAGGAAAGAGTCAAGGATGGCTTGGTTTTTAATCTCAAAAGGACAGTGTAGCCTCAGAAAAAATAGAAATATTTAGAGGGAGAGTTATAGATTTTAAGTCTTAGTTCAGACATATTGACATGTGACATAGTCTCTATTTGAATTTGAACACAGGTTATCTCCCTAATTCTATTTAGTCTAAAACTAACCCCAAAAAGGGTCAAGCATGGGGGAGAGGAACTGAGAACCAGGAGAAGGAAGCGCCATATAAACCAAGAAAGAAGTGCCTTCAGAAACATCAAAAAAGCCAGTTGAGCTGATTGATGGGCTCTGGGTGGGAATCTACTCCAAAGTAAATAAAAGACTGGGGAGGCAGAGAAGGCAAAATGGGGAATGCCCTTTAGAAGAATTTAACATTGAAACTGAGATCTCATTACTACTTATGGGATCTCATATGAGATCTCATAAGTAGTAATTACTTATGGGAGGAGTAGGGTCAAGTGAAGGTCCTTTAAGGAGGAAAGAAACCCTAGTATATTTACTGCCTGCAGGGAAGATTCCAGACCTCCTGAGTTGCAAAGGAGGGAGGGAAAGGGACTAAGAGAAGCATTTCCCAAAGAGGTGGGAGAGGATGGGATCAAGCACTTTATCTAGGAGAGAGCAAAAAAATCTGGGATCCTGGAGAGGCATTATGAGGTGCATAATTGGGCGTGAGGTTGCTCAGTACTAATGACCGCTATTTTCCCATGGAAGTAGGAAGTCCTCTGGTGAAAAGGAGCTAGGAAGGGGCCAGAGGGGGAGGACTGAGAAGGAAAGGTGAGGCAGCTCCTGCCCAAGTACTGGAGAGTCAATCAGGGATGAGTAAAAGGGGTTGTGAGGCGCTAGTGACATTAAGATAAATTGGTAGTGGAACCAGTTAGTACAGTTGGGTGACTTCCTTCAGCAAAGTTCAGCAGTGCAAGAGGAGGAGGGAAAGGCGGATGGAGGGGTGAACCCAGGCCTGGATCTTGGCAAGGCATTCGTGAGCAATGTACCCAAGGGAGAGGACGGGCTACAGTTAAACTGGTTATCGAGGGCCACAATTGAGAAGGAAAAAGCAAACTAGGGCTGCTGATAGTGCTGGGGGTATTTGTGTCCCGACTCCTCACGACCCCATTGGAGCCATTTCCTTTTCCATGAGGAAACCGAGCCCAACATGGTCAGGCTAATAAGGGTCCCAGGCAGATTTGAACTCATGTCCTCTCTGTGCCCAGTACTCAATCCACTGACCACCCAGTTGCCTAGAAGATCTTAGGATTCCCTGATGGTATTGGTCACAACGATGACAAGATGAGAAAAATAAGAACACAGCCTGTGACCTTGAGTTGCTCTCAGTCAATGAGGCAGGGAAACAGCAGCGGACCCAGGTGAGCTGTGGTCAGTCAGCAGGCAAGTGCCAAGTGCCAGGCACTGGGACGACACAGAGGGAAGACAGTCCCTTGCCTGGAGGGGCCACAACAGCTTCCCAGACCCCACAAATGTAACAAATGCAACTATTCCAAAGTGACGGGGAGGGAGTGGCTCACAGGTTCATATATAAGTGTGTGTGGGGGGGGAGGTATAAATATACATATATACAAAGTAAGGCCAAAGTGATTGGGGAGGTATGTAAAAATGTATTTTTTGTATACAAATATGATTTATTCAAAATAAATTCAAGTGCCAGGGACAGGGGATAGCTAATAATCAGGGGAACTGGGAAAGGATTCCGAACTTGAATAAAGCCCTGAAAAGAGCTAGAGGGCACATGACATAGTGATGATGTAATAGGGAGGGTGTGATAAGGGTTAAAGAGAAAGCCAGGGGTCATAGTGGACACTGAGAAGAGGCAGAAGAGACTTTCTGCTAAGGGAATCAGGGAAGACTACAAAGAGGAGGTGGCATCCGGGCCGGATCTTGAGGGCCAAGGAGAGGAGAAGGGAGTCTGTTCAATTCTCCAGATTAGAGATCCCCCTTTGGGGTCAGACCACAATTCCAGCTGCCCACAGATAGCACAAGAGTCCTCTCTAGAACACTCTGGTCTCCTCCTCTCCACTCCTCATCTCCATCCTGCTTTCAGAATTCCTTTTGGATGTATTTTCGGGTGTGTCCATCCAC
Source organism: Sminthopsis crassicaudata (assembly GCF_048593235.1). Taxonomy (NCBI): domain Eukaryota; kingdom Metazoa; phylum Chordata; class Mammalia; order Dasyuromorphia; family Dasyuridae; genus Sminthopsis; species Sminthopsis crassicaudata. Next base: position 663,541,566 of record NC_133618.1, read on the forward strand.
GCTTAGCCCATTCATGTAAATGCTGCCCTTCAGAGCCCTGGTCCTGGGAAGGCCCTTCTCCTCCCCCAAGAATCTGTCAGTCAGAACCTTCTCAGTGCTTCAGAACCAAGGCCACGGTGGACAGTCACACTGTGGGCAGTAAATGAGGCTTTGCTGCCTAAATAAGGGGACTGGCCTCCTCCACAGTGCTTAGTCTCAAGGACCACATTTCAATAACCCGCATTTTGGGGTGCTTTCCCATGGTACCCTGGTGGGACAAGCAACGTGCAAGCGGCTTTGTTGTGTCCTTTGAGCCCTAGTCGTGTTTGATTCTCTTTCTTGGCAGATAATGGAATAGTTTGTGATTTCTTTCTCCAGCTCATTTTCCTGATGAGGAAACTGAGGCAAACAGTGTTCAGTGATTTGTCCAGGGTCACTCAGCTAGTAGAGGCAGCATTTGAACTCGGATCTTCTTGGCTCCAGGGCCACAGCTGTGTCCACTGAGCCACCTGGGTGCAGGTTTATAGCTATGTGTGGGTGTATATATGTATATACATACATAATACATATGTATATACCTATATATACACACACATGTATCTCCATATATGTGCACTTATGCATATATACGCATATGTACATATTTATATACATGTATATGTATGTATATAATTATATATACAATATTTACATATATACACATGTATCTCCACATATATGCACTTATGCATATATACACGTGTGTATGTGTATATTTATATACATGCATATGTGTATGTATATGATTATACACATATACAATATTTACATATATACACGTGTGTATATATTTTTTATATTTATCTCAAGCTATGTTTAGGATAATGTAAAGGGGCCCTAATAATTAAGAAATAATTTTAAGAGGAAAAAACTTGTTAGAAGGGGCTAAAGGGTGGGATTTCAGCCAGGGGAATCCTGTAGTCTCCCTTCCTAGAAAGATAGCCTCCGGGGGTAAGGTCCGTTTCGTTTTCCTCTCCCTGTCCTCTGCACAGTAGGGCGTCTCACACCCAGGAGGCTTTTAATGTCCCTTTGTTCATCGAAATGCTCTGCTTTCCCGTCTCTCTACCTTTTTGGAGCTCTGACCACACTTAGTTTCATCGTCCAGAATAACTTGGCTGTTTCTTTTTAAAAGTGATTTTTTAAAAAGTTTTTAAGACGAGTCCGACCATCACAAATGGAAGGGCGCCGGGCTGCGGGAGCGCCCATCGTGCCCATCGTGCCCATGCGCTCCTGCCGCCTCCAGCAGACACGGGGCGGGGCGGGGCCTGGGGCTGCTTCCCCGGAGCCAGCGCGGGAGAGCCGGGAAGCAGCTCCGTGAGTCTGGAGGGCGGGCTCAGGAACAAGCTCAGCCAGGCCTTGGAGACGAGAACAGGCCGGGAGGCCCAGAGCTGGCTTCCATACGATGGCGCCTCGGGGCCACGTGCGGGAAAGTCAGAAAACCCAGGCCCACCTGCTGGCCCGCTCCCTGCTGAGGAGCTCGCCTTTTAGATCTGTCCGTTAAAGGAGGGTGAACTAATTCATCTCCAAGATTCCTTCTGGCCTAAATCACTGTCTCCTCTTACGGGGTGCACCAGAGTCCTGCCCACTGCCGCGCTTTTATTCCCATTTTATAGATGAGGAAATGGAGGCCGATCTCTCCACCGCTCTTTACTCTGAATACAGGTTCCGTCCGAAGGGAGCTTGTTTTCCTGATTTTTACGTAGGGTCTCTAAGGCTGCTTACCGAAATCCTATCAAAGCAGCATTAGAGCTGGACTGCCAATGGCCTGAAGTAGCAGATGGATGGCGCCGTGGAGGGAGCACTGGTTCTAGATCAGGGAGCCCCGAGTTCAAATCCAACCTCAGATACTTACTAGCTATGTGACAGAGGGGGAGTCTCTGCCTCAGTTTCCCCATCTATAAAGTGAGCGGGGGAGGCATGGGGACCCATGTCACTACTTTATGACACAAAACAAAAAATGGCGCCCCGGAGAGTTGGGCGACATTGAAGTAGGGAGCGGAGAAGGTTTGGGAAGCAAAGTCGCTCCCTCGTCCCTCCTTATTAATACTCCGCGCCGCTGTGGGCCAGCCTGGCGGGCCGAGGAGACTTCCCTAGGTGGAAGCTCAGGGGTCACGGACCCTGAGACTTGGAGCACCTGAGGAGGCGAAGGGACGGATCTAGCCGCTGTGTTTTACATTAGAGTAATCGCAGGCCCGTCCCCACGGGTCCCGGGGGAGGGAGCGGCGGGAGCGGGACTCGAATCCGGCTCCTCGGACCCAGATGCAGCCCCCTGGCCCCCGCAGCTCTGCCTCAGAGTCGCCATTGCCAGCCCCCTCCTCCAAGGACGGGAGAGCCTCCTCTCTGTCCCCGTCCCACGGGCGCTTCAGGACTGAGATTTCCCCGCGAGCCCCGACATTTCCCCAGGGCATCAGGCCGCGTATGGGGCGGGGCCGGGGGAAAACTCCCCCCCCTTCTCCCCCTCCCCCTCCCAGGGCGCCTGCCGAGGGAGTGCGTGTGGGACCCACATCGGGGACTTTTGGTCCTTCAGCGCGCCGAGCCCGAGCGGAGCAGGCCCCGCTCCGGCCGTTGGTGCGGCCGCCTCGGCCCCGCTCTCCCGCTTCGGAAAAAGCGGCTCCGCTTTTGTTGTTTCCCGGCGGTCCCCGGGCGCCTCCCCGCGCTCCTTCGCCGTCTCCCGCCGCGGGGCAGCTCCTCTGGGCTGCTGGCTTTTTTTTCCCTTCCCACCTGACGGCGTCGAGAACCGCGACTCCCGCGGAGGAGGCCGCTCAAGGTGGCGCTGGGCTCCCGGCGCCCGGCCGCCCCTCCCGCCCTGCGCGCGCCCGCGGCCCCCCCGCCCGCCGCTCCGAGCCCCCGGCCCGGTGGCCTGGTGAATTTCAGGCCCTGCTGCTCAGTAGCCGCGGATCGAATTACAGGAAAACTAGAGCGGCGGCGCTGCGCGCTCCGCACATTTACATACAAATAACGCCTCCCGGGCCGGGGCCGGGGTCGGGGGCCGCCGCGCTGGGCCCTCGCAGTGTTTAATCCAATCAGGAGGAGCTTTAAAAGGATGTCTGCCGCGTGAAGAGAAAGCAGCTTGGCCGCACTCGGCGCCGCCGGATGTTTGGCGGTTTACTTCTCTCCCTCGCTTGGCCCCGCTGGAAAATCGGCCGCCGCGCCGCCCTCCCGAGTGTGGGAAACGATGCGGCGTGAGCCCGGGCGCGCCCGCGCGGGGCCCGCGATGCCGGGGGGAGCCGGGCGCCGGAGGCGCGCCCAGTGAGCCGGCCGCGGGCGCCGGCACTCCGGCTTCGGAGCTCGGTTCGAGACCTCGGCCGGAGCCGCTCGTGGGAGCCCTCGGAGACAGCGCGTCGGCCGCCGCCGGGGCCGGTTCTGCTTCCCCGCCCGGCCCGGGGACATGGCTTTGCAAGCGAGTAAGGTTCTCTCTGGGGTCGGTGCTTGTGAGGGGCTACGTGCGTGTGGGACGGAGCCCCGGGGCCGCCGGGCCGGGCTGCTAGCCCCTTTGTTTTATTTCGAGAACTTTGCAAAAGTCTTTAGTCTCCCCGCCTTCCCGGGGCAGCAAATTGAATTCTGAATGAAAAGCCGCGAACCCTTCACCTTTGAGACCACACAATAGCAGCGCCTGCGAACTCCCGGCCAGAACTTTTTTTTATCCCGGAGCGGGGGGCGGGTGGAGCAGCCCGGGAGCCCGGCGGGCGCCGCTTTTTATCGGGCGCGGAAGGCTCCCCCAGGGACAGAGGAGCATCTCGAACCCGCCCTGTCACTAGGGCTCCCGCGGGATGGAGCGGGATGGAGCGGCGCGCGGGGAGCCGGCGGTCTCCTGCTAACCCTCGGCCCTCCGCACAGCCCTGAAGTTTGCATTTCTCAGCGGAGTTAAGCCTCTCCCAGGGAAGGCAATAGTGAAGGGCCAGGTGGAGCCCTCCAGGCTTTGCACTCCGCTTCCCCGGAGTGTTTTTTTTTTTTTTAATTCGATAATGGAGACTCCGGATGATAAAAGATTGTTTTTACTGAAGTTTCACCCAATTAGGAGGGAGGGAAAAATAGGCGAGGGGGAGAAGAGCTGTCACAGTCTCCCAGCTGTGTCCATTCAAACACGTAGCTCTCATCCCCGGCCTCTTTGGGGGCGTAAGGTCCAGAAGTTCTGCTGCCCATTTGGGGAGCAGGGTCTCTCTTTCGGGGCTGCGCCTTTCACGGCCCCACGAGCGGCTCTTCTGACTTTTCCTTTCTTTTTGTTCCACACTAACCTCTCTCGGAATTTCCTTCTCGCTTGAACTTTTGCCGGACACTTTGCATTCTCGGTCGAAATTCCCGAAAGCCCGGGGGTGGGGGCGGGGCGGGGGCGAGGCCGGGAAGGGGCAGGAATGCCAGGGGGGTGTTTCTCCGCCGCGGGAGCGGGCGTTTGTGACCGCCTCGGCCGAGGGGAGCCGGAGCCGGAGCCCTCTGACTTTCGCTCCCTTTCTCGCGGCAGGTGAGGACGCGATGACGGGAGACACGGACAAGTACCTCGGGCCGCAGGACCTGAAGGAGCTGGGCGACGACTCCCTGCCTGCGGAAGGATACATCGGCTTCAGCATGGGCGCCCGCTCCGCCAGGTATGTGTCCTGACGTTCCTTTGGGCCGCGGACAGCCGCGGCGGAGCCTAAATTGCCAGCTTGGGCCGTGAGTGCTCTGGGAGAGCAGGGCGCCCTTTCCGGGCGGCCCCTCGTGTCCGTGTGTCCGGGTCCATGCTGTGTGGCTGAGCATCCCGCCCTTCTCCCCTCTGTGTGGTCATGCTACGGACGCGCGAGCCCCGGCGCTTCGGCCGTCCTTTCAAAGATGTGGTTGTGGAGGAGGAAGATTCGGCCCGGGAGCCTAAGGCCCCGGTGCCGGGAGGGAGGGGCCCCGCTCACTCCGAAATCCCAACAGTACGGCAGCCGGCCGCTGGGCAGGCTTTTAAATTTTACTGTGAAAATGAGGAAAACTTCCCAGTGCCATTTATTCCCCTCCTTCCCAAGCACTTTTGTACGCACTTGGAAGCCCTTGAACTATTTTGTTTGGAAAGGCCCGGAGGCCGGAGGTTGCAGGGTCCCCGGCCTTCTCCCCCGTGAGGAGCCGCTCCGGCCGCCCCGAGAGGGACACTCTGGCTGGCCCTGTTGTGGATTAACAGTGTTTGCTGACAGCGAGTTATTCTGAAGCTAATAATTAAACCTCCCGAGCCGGAGCCCTGCAGACATTTTCCTATAGTTTAATGATCTGCCGTAAAGTTTCATTGTCCCAGTGAAGGAGCAGCCGCACTAACCACTAAGTGTTTGTCCTCCTCGGGCCTCGCGCCCCCTCCCCGAAGCACCGGATCTCTTCCAGCTTCTTGTCCTCTCATAAAGTTTCCCTTCCAAGTCCTTCCTAAGAGAGCCTAAAAGAGGCTTCATGGGGTCCGCAGAGGGCTAACGGAGCCGGGGGCACTAAAAGAAAATGTGCACGTTAATGAGCCCGAGTCAGGCTTCAGTGTTATTGGTGCACATTTTTGGCGTTCTTGGGAGAGCGGTGTTGCTGTCACTCAGTGCCTTCCCCGAAGATGGAGGAGCCACATAAAGCAAGGCCTTAAGTGTTAGGGAAGAAGCTGCTTAGGGACCGGGCCTCCGTCCCACCCTCGGCTGGGGTCCGAGTGCGGCTGCGCCACATGGGGAGGCCCGGCCTCCCTGAGACCGGAGGCCCGCAGCGTGGCTTTGCTTTCTGTGGGAGTGCTGAGGCTTTCCCATGTCTGTTTCAACAGCCCCGTTATTATTTGTCGCTACTTGCACGTAATCCATTTTTACATCGGCATATGTTATGCTCAGACATACACGAAATAAGTAAGGGTCACGCTCTCTGATGCTTGTGTTTCAAAACAGAAGTGTTGTGGGATTATCGAGCGAACTATTCTGAGTGTAACATTTAAAAATTGAAGTCATAAAATGTCTAAGTCACTCAATCATACATTTTTTTCTTTTTCTTGTCTGATTCTTTGCTTTCTATTTCTCCTACTTCTTCTCCCCTATAAATTCTTTAAAATAGTCCTAAGATCAGGTAAGAAGATTTGTGGCATCCTTATTGCATTTCTTCCCATTCCCCCTCTGCTTATTTTCGTTTTTATTTTTCAGCATTGTGATGTGTCGTGATGTGATTTTCGTTTTGTGCTCCGCTTTAGCAAGTTTCCTGGTTTTTTGGCAAATTAACAAGTGGCCTGATTGGTCTCAGAGTCCCTGATCGGAAATTGCCAGAATTGGGGGCACAACTATTAGAAGAAATTAAACCAGTGCATAAGGACTATAATTCAATTAACAAGTTGTATGAAGCGCATGAAATCGTGGCAGGTCTTTAAAATGAGCAAATAATTTCCCTAAAGGCCCCTTTGTTTGCTGGATGCTATCTTATTTGAGCTTTTAGGCACATAACACATTTTGTGAGACATGACGCATGTGTTTTTCTAATATTTCCCACAAATAACTTTCAGGGAATCCTGACAGCCACACACAGTTTAATAAAACTATGTTAGGCTTCCCACCACCCCAAAGGTGAGGGCAAAAACTGGCTTTAGAGGGAAAGTCTGTACTTATCTATTTGAATAATTCAGAGAAAAACAAATGAGAGTTATAGGCAAATTCACACTTGTCAACATGAAAAAAAAGTCTACATCTCAGATATCCATCTTGCTCAGAAAGAAAGCATTTTTTCCGGCTCACACTGAATGTCTCCATTTTCTAGTTGTCGCTCCTGTGTGAGATGGGGCAAAAGGTGGAGGTCTCAGGAAATGTTTACCCTTCTTTTTTTTTTAATTAGAGATTCTTTTCTCCAAAATGATCCTAGATCTCAAGCTAATGAGACTGTGTAATGTAACTCCCTCAAACAGCATTTGAACCCAGATCTGATGACCCCAGCCAATACCCATTCTTTCCACTGGGCTATTCTAATCTACCTCCCCTAATCTCATGAGTAAAAGAAAGGAGTCAAATAACTCCGGAGAGCGATCCCTTAAAGCGGATGTCGAGAAGTCAGGAGCCGGCCCCCTTTGCCCAGGGCAGCTTGGCCTTTGTCTCTTATCGAGAAGTTGGGAGGACACCTGACCAGCCCTTGGCCACTCTCTTGCCCTTATCTCTCCTCCGGGATATAACTGAGTGTCATCTAGGAACCGAAGCCTGGGCTCCACTGACGCTCTAGGTTTTCTTGTTAGGGCGTAGTCCTCTTCCCTAGTGCTCTTGTGGGCTTTTGAGGAGTCCATCTTGCTTTTGACTTAGAAAATAAAGGACCTTAACACTTGTTGATTGAGGCCCTTAAACCTTCTTCTGTTGGTTCTCCCGGAGGTTTTGCAGAAGGATCAATAATTCAGTTCAATATGGATTTTTGAAGCGACTTCTAGGTTCTGGGTGACAGAGTCCCTGCCCTCAAGGGACTTACATTCCCAAGAAGGGTTGCTTCTATATCATGCCCTTCAGGCATGAGGCAGAAAGTTGTAATGGAGTGGAAGGCTCTTCCTGTTTCTCCCTTCCTTCACATCTTGTAGGTAGGGAACATAGCTGTGCTATTTCCTACCCCCGCCCCCACCCCCACTGCCCCAGTGCTGGGAAAGTAATGGTTACAAACTCAATAACTCCCTGTCCTTGGGAAGTTTACAGTGTCAGAGGAGAGGAGGACACGGTGTAAATTATATTGCGTTATGGATAGGAAGTGGGAGGGCCTGGATGTTTTTACTGTTACAAATCAGAGGTTGACTTGGGTCATGAGTTGGGTGCCCCAAGAACCAAGGGTAGTCACATAATCCTGGAGACAGGATGTGGGCTGGGACGCTTCGGTGCCTTGGCTCCTCTGCCATGAATTCAGGTCCTACTGAGCAGAAAAGGACGTGTCTCCATGGCACAGTGGACAGGCCAGGGCCTTGGCTTGGAGACAGGAAGACCTGAGTTCAAATGCAGTTTGAGATACTGTGAGGAAGTCACCCCGCCTCTGTTTACTTCAACTTACATAGCTGCCTCAACTATAACATGGAGATAATGAAGATCACATGAGATAATATTTATAACAAATATTTTTTAAAATACTTAGCTGGCACATAGTAAGTGCCATATAAATATGTTTCTCTTCCCTCCCCCATCTTTTTTTCTATTTTATCTTCCGGCTTCCCCATATCCCCTTAAACACTATTCCCTGATATCATAGGTGAGGAAGGGTCGGAGAAGATCAACCTTGATTCACAGTGAGGAGAAAACAATCATGGCATCTGCACCATAAAAAGTGCAGGAAAATAGAGATGGGGAATGGAGAAAGGGTGCTGAGGAGAAGAGGGGAAAAGCTAGGATGGATGTTGGACAGGAAGTCATCAAAAGAGAGAAGGGGAACGGTTATCCTCAGGACAGTTCTCCTGAAAACTAGCCGGTCCCTTTAGGGGAACCAGATGCCTGCCCACTGCCCTTTGATTTGGGATTCTCTATATCTAGCCGAGGGCCTGGTAGATTCTTAATAATATGTGATGATTGTCAGTTGATTCCTCCCCCTTATGAATGGCAAATAACCAAACCGAGTCCATCCTTTGAATGTCAACAAACTCCAAGTTGATTCGCAGATGCCCTTAAGCAAAGAAGGATCATTGAGTCCATCAAGTGGATCTCTAAAAAGAGAAAGAAATGAAAACTCAGAGAGGTGACGGGAGAGTTAGTTCAGAATCCCTCCTCAAAATCAAGACATCTATTGCACCATAAAAAGGGAAATTCCTGACATGAGCAGACTCCCTGCTTCAGATTTCAGCTCCCTTCAGTCAATGCAGGGGTCAGACTTCATCACGTCCTCTTGGTTCCATTTCACAGTGAAACATCTGAAGAAGTCATCTTTTTGCCAGTTTTTTAATCAGCTGGCCTTATTTTAAACCAGAGCTAGTCATAGGAAATTTGATAACCAGGAAACCTTTTCTCAGGACATAAAATACTCCCTTCATGAGTCCTTTTTGTCAGTGTCCAGTCTGTCCGTTCAATGAGTCTCATCTTTGGCTGTTCCCTGGAAGTTGCATGCATTAATTTATTTTTTGTTCATCTCATCACCATCATCTGGCTCTGTTGAATGGTTAACTGTAAATACAACAGCCTCCGCTCCTTCAGTTCGGATAGGTCTTACACACTGAACCGAAGCTCTTACGCCCGGGACAGCATGATGATTGAAGAACTGTTGGTGCCTTCAAAGGATCAGGTAGGCCACTGTTTTTATCAGCTTTAATTATTCCGTTCCTCTTTCTGTAATTGCTACCTTTCTCCCTTTGCCTTTAACTTTGGTTAAGCCAAGGCAGTGGCCTGATAATCAGTGTTTCACTTGTTGCTGAAAATTAGCTGACCCTTATCAGGGAGGGAATTGCCTGAAGCATAGAAATAAGGGCTGGATTTATAATTTCACTGAGATAGGAAACTCCCAAGGAGGAAATGCCCTGTACCAGGACAGGTTGACACTTTTCTGTAACTTGCAGTCATTAAGAATTGCCCGAGGACCCTGAGAACTTAAATGATACACCCAAGATGAGCCTCAGAGGAAGTGTTTGAGCCTGGGTCTCCCTTACTCTAAGGAAAGCTTTCTAGTGGTTGTCTCTTGGAAGGAAATACTGGTAGAAATGGGGATTAAAATGGTCCTTTGCCTAGAGGAAAAGTCCCAAGACATCCCTAAAGGGACCATCCTCCTGTCTCATTTTTCACTCCAACCCTGGGATGAATTTTAGAAATAAAATATAGACTAGGTCTCTCAGGTTCACCTTACAAATCTGGAAGGTTTTATATTGAGCAAGCATTATTCAAAAGCTCCCTGTTAAGCAGAGCATTGGCTGTCTCCATGATGGCGTCTTGAAAGATTGATCTTGGTTTTAAAAAGTTATAAATTTTTTGTTGATATTGTTTGCTTTTTTTTTTTCTTTTTTCCATTTTGATCTGATTTTTCTTGCACAGCATGAGGAATCTGAAAATATATTTAGAAGAATTGCACATGTTTAAGCTATATCAGATTGTTTGCTGTTTGTGGGTTGGGTGAGAGGGGAGGTAGGGAGAAACATTTAAACACAAGGTTTTTCAAACATGAATATTGAAAACTATCTTTGCGTATATTGGGGAAAAAAGAGCTATAAAAAGAAAAGAAAAGAAAAACTTATAACTCCGCTAGCCTTGTATTGAGGCCTTTAGATGTTGCTTGTGATAAAAGGGTAAGCTTCAAGATAAGCTTCCCATTGGGACTGTGCCTTCCAGGCAATTAAATTCCTCTTCTGTTTATATGACTTCCTTAAAACCCTGGATTTTTGCATGCCAGCTCAGTGCAATAACATAGGAAATAAATGCTTGTTGATTGATTGATTGATTGAAGCCATGGAGACTCAGAGCTCAATCAGGCTGCCCATTTGGTGATCTGAGAGCTAATTGTTTGGGGTGTGAGGCTACTTTTTCAGGACGTTGACACTGTACCCTGCAAACCTTGGTCCGTTCAGCAGCTAGAACAGACAGGTATGAGATCATCTGTCCCAGCCAAGTTAAAGGTTATTCATTGAGCAACCAGGATTTGAGGCTCCCTCCTGTCTAGAAATGTTGGTTCCCAGACAGAGCTGCATCTGGGTGTAGACCGGGCTGCAGGAGACAAATAACATCCAATAAACATGCTATTATTTTATGTCAGCTGGAAAGTTCTCAAGCCCTCAGCCTCCCAGAGATGAATGTTGTGGTTATTCAATATTCTGACAGACAAAAGTCCATTGTAAAATCATGGCGGGCGTGGCAAGGGTTCCCCGGCAGGCCCATGGCAAGGCAGTCTTTGAGGTGATGTTTAGCCCAAGTACAGACAATGTTATTTTTGCTTAAGCCGAGGCGATGGCCTAATAATTGGGTTATACTTGTGGCTGAAAATCAGCTGAGAATTGTTGACCCTAATGGGGGGGGGTGGGGAATTGGATGAAGGATAGAAATTATAACTTCATTGCATTATAATAATTGCATTATAATTTCATCTTACTTTCTTAACTGTGGCCACTTGTCAGAACCTGGAAATTCCATGATCTCCATGTTCAAAATGGGAGCAGTTGAACTATTGAGAAATATTTAGAATAAAATCATAAATCTAGAGCTGAAAAGGACCTTGGAGGCCATCCAACTTGCTTTTTGGCAAATGAGCCAAGCAGAGGTGAAGTGATTTATTTCCTGGGTCACACAAATAGTAAGTTGTAGAAAGTAAGATTTGAATTCAGATCCTACAGATGAAGTGATAGGGTAATATTAGTTAGGAAAACTGGGCCTGGAGTCAGGAAGACCTGAGTAAATTTGACTCAGACACTTATTAACTATGTGACTCTAAGCAAGTCACTCACCCTCTCATTGCCTCAATTTCTTCAAATGTAAAATGAGAATAATAGCACCTACCTCCCAGGGTTGTGAGGATCAATTGAAATATGTATCGAGCCTGGCATATAGTAAATAGGAGTTATTATTGTTAGTCAGGATATAACTGTAAGAGGGCTCAGAGGACACTGTGCCTTAGTGAAAGTCTCACAAAAATGTGCTTTTATACTTGATGAAAGCTCGCGATCCTGGATTTAGCGCTCAGAGCTAACTGAGCAGACTCTCTAAGGTGATGGTGAAAACCAGATTCAGATAAATGATCACGCTCGTTCGTGCAGACGGAGGGCTGAGCCCCAAACATTCGCCTGGTTTCAGCATGTGAATCATTTAGTGGTGTATAAATATTTTAGCAGTAACACAAACAGGAATCCCAGAGTTAGTCAGTTCTATTCATACCCTTTTCTCTTAGCTCCTCCCCAAACTGGCTTGCTCTGACGATATAAGGGGCAATATTTAGGTAATTTGAGGTTTTCAGGGGAAAGTAGAGGACCAGGGTCTTCTTGGTAGGAGGGCATTTGTTCATTTTTCCATTCAACCACCATTTACCTGGCCCCTGCTTTGGAGGAGAGCTTCTGTCCTTATCTCAGATCCCATGAGTGTCATAGTCAGATAGACGCTATGTTCTTTCTAATTTGTCCTCTCTCTCCCCTTTCTGAGGATTTCAAAATTCCGCACTCCCACTTACGTCCTCTGTGTATCTGTCTTTGAAGCAGAGGACCTGAGTTCGAATGCTCTGTTTTTGACATTGGACAGATCCCTTCGTTTTAGACTTCCTCACTTGTTGCCTTTCCTATAAAATGAAGGGATCCCTATGGAAGAGCTATCTTGATAGAAAATTCAAACAATAATAAACAGCTAGCATTTACATGCTAGTCTTAAGGTTTGCAAAGCACTTTGCAAATATCCTATCCTCACAATCCTATTATTATCCCCATTTTGCAGATGGGGAAACTTTGACAGGGGCTAAGTGACTTCCCAGAGTCACATAACTAGTAAGGATCTAAGGCAGGCTTTTAACTTAAATGTGATTTATATCGGTTGTGTCACCTAGTTGCCAAGGTAAGGAAATAAGGCCCATAAAGGTTAAGTTACGCAGAGGTCAGATTTGAACTACTGATCTGCCTTTTCTTCAAATACTTTTTTTTTTCCCCCCTGAGGCTGGGGTTAAGTGACTTGCCCAGGGTCACACAGCCAGGAAGTGTTAAGTGTCTGAGACCAGATTTGAACTCGGGTCCTCCTGAATTCAGGGCTGCTGCTCTCTCCACTGGGCCACCTAGCTGCCTGATCTGCCTTTTCTAATGGGCCCCTCAACCTTTCTGAGATTCCTTCTAGCTGCGAATCACCTGATTCACATAAAGAATACAGAATGAGAAAGAAAAGCCGCTCTTTAGTTGGTAGACAGAAAGGATGAAGATAATCAAGAGATGACTTTGATCAGTTCTGAAATGAATACTTGCTGGTGGTGAGGCGTTTTCCCAGAGGGTCTAGTTATCCAGGGATTGAGAAGATTTTTCATTTTTTTATATAGTCGATTATTTGTGTGTTATATTCTAATTCTCCCAGAGTCCAGGTCGTTCTCTTTTCATAAATTAACTCAAATAGTCAAGAAAGTATATTAACTTCTATAAGCCAAGAAAGTTTGATTTAGTAGAGATTAATCCGCTCTCACTTCGTCTCTGAGGGCGTAATGTTTATCAAGATATCCAGATCTGTGTATCAATATTAATTCTAATATGTAGAGTTATTGACTGCCAGAGGATGAAAAGATCTTGGAATTCAGCCAATCCAAACTCTGCATTTTGTGGTTGAAGTGATTTGCCCCAGTTAGCTGGGAAATGACCCCTGACCTCCTAGTTCCTAGCTCTTTCCATAGGGGTTTGTGATAAGGATAATTTTTCAAGGACACTCATTTCCAGTTCCATTAGCAAAAGTCTCTAGCCCTTTCCACCTAAGTAGTGGGTCAGTAAGTGTTTATGAAACACCTACTATGTGCTGCAGCACTCTACTAAGTATTAGGAACACAAGAAAAGACAAGAGACCTTCCTTGATGAGCTCAGAAGCAAATGTTAAATAGCTGAGTAACAAAGAAATTCACCCCCCAATATCCCGCCTGGTCCAGTGGACTAGTCCTAGATAGCACTAATACAGTACATCACTGGTCGGAGACAAGGACCCTTCCTACATTAGTAGGATTTGGATTCTGCTGGCCTAGCCCTCCAAAACGTGGGGTCTCATCGGTACCATGACATGACCTCGGAAGGGGACCTTACATTCGTATCATATATATTGTGTCATTTGTAGCATTGTATATTATATAATTTTCTATATATTACCTCCAGTTATTCTTTCAAACTATCCTTTTATTGGGTTACTACGGGGAACTCAATAAGATACCGTAGTTGAAAATAGTTTAAAAACTATAAATATTTATGTAAATTAATAATTTTCTATCTATTACTCCACTTATTATTTCAAACTACCCTTTTATTGGGTTGCTATGGAGATTCAATAAGCTACCATAGTTGAAAATAGTTTAAAAACTATCAATATTTATAGAAATTAATTTTCTATATATTACCTCCACTTATCCTTTTAAACTATCCTTTTTATTGGGTTGCTATGGGAGTTCAATAAGATACCACATAGTTGAAAATAGTTTAAAAACTATAAATATTTATATAAATTAATAATTTCCTATATATTACTTCCAGTTATCCTTTTAAACTTTCCTCTTTATTGGGTTGCTACAGGGGTCCAATAAGGTACCCTGTTGAAAATAGTGCCAAAACTATAAATATTTATATAAATTGGGACTAATATAATTAGCACCCCTAGTGAAGATCTTTTTCACCCAGGGGCTCTCCTCACTGGAACGGTCCCTTTCAGAGCAGGCAGGTGGGAAGCTAAAACAAAGCCTCCTGCCATGGCTGGGGCTGACTTGTTCTCCCGTCTTGCGGCCTCACTGCTGAAAGAACAGGTCTGATGTGGCTTATATAATTAGCGTACGGGCCTTACCTCAGCGCGTTCCCATTACCTAACTGGGGTGATATTTATTAGATGCCTCAGCCTCCAGTGCCAGTTACTAGAAGGAATTAAACAGAGACATGATTTACCCTCGAGGATCTACCTGGCGGACGGATGAGACGGAGGCTAGAACAGCTCCTCAGCCCAGAATGGGCCAGAGCTGTAACGTAGGAATCAGTCAGCAGGCTGGCTGTGGGCTCTCCCTGGGCGGGGTGCTAGGGGATAGAAAGACCCTCCTCAACCCGCTCCCACCTGTAACTAGGGATGCCCCCTAAGGAGGAGGAGTGGAAGAGCTTTAGCAAGGGGGCAGAACTGAGGGGCTTTAATTAATGGTGGTGGATACGTGAGTGCAGTGGACAGGGTACAGCTTTTCTCTCTGTTAATACCAAATTATATATAGAATTATCAAAATCTTCACATTGGCAATACCTCGTCACATTGGCCCCAGGACTGACTTCTCAGTGTCTGCTCACTCTTGCTGAGACCCATCATTGAGTAGTTGTATTTTTATGGCTTTTTTTTGTTGTTTTTGTTTGTTTTTTTAGCTGACACAATTGGGGGTGAAGTGACTTGCCCAGGATCACCCAGCTAGGAAGTGTTAAGTGTCTGAGACCAGATTTGAACTCGGGTCCTCCTGACTTCAGGGCTGGTGCTCTAACCACTACACCACCTAGCTGCCCCCTAGTAGTTGTATTTTTGCTTGAATGTGTTGATGGGTGTGTGATTTCCTCTGTGTGAATGAAATGGGAAATGAAAGTAATGACTCACTGCTAGCAAGAATTGCAAAATGCAGCAGTTGGCGTTTATGAAGTGCTTTAAGGTTTGCCGGGTGTTTTGCAAATAGTCTCTCTCTCTTTGGTTTCCCAGCAGCCCTGGAAGGCTGGGGGGAGAAGGAAGATGAAACGGGGCTTTAAGGAATATAGAGTCCAGTGTCTTTGTTCAGCCATGATTTTAGACAAGTTTGGCTAAGGACCGGACTAGGGCGAGCAGAGGCAGAGGGGATGGGTGGAAGACGTGTGGAGGTGTCGTAACAACACTTGCCAACTGGTTGGATGTGGGAGAAAGGAGGAGGGAGAGGGAAAAGATGCAGCTGCAATGACCCTGGTATTGGGAAAGATGGCGGCACCTTGGTTAAAAAGTAAACAAATAAATAACAGCATGGAAAGTAGGAAGGGAAATGACGTCTTTCTCTAAGTGCATAGTATTTCTAGGATGAGCTCTATCTCTGGAGGGCATTATCTGGGTTTTCTAGCTGAATCCTGCCTGTGACACTATCCATTTGACCCTGGATAAATCATTTCTCAATCAGCCTCAATTTTCCCATCTGTAAAATGAGTTTATTGATAGCCCCAACCTCCCTGGGGTTGTTGTGAGGGCTTTGAGATACTCTCCACAAAGAAAGGGCTCTGCAAACTTCAAAGCACTGTATAAACATCAACCCTGTTATAGAATCCCAGTGCTTAGAGATGAAAAGAGCATCTCAGTGGGGTCTGCCCCTTCTGCTTGATTCTCCAAGAGCAGATCTGAGACCCCCTCTGAGCGCTGTCCCACGTCCCATCAGGGGTCACCCGGTGCTTTATCTCCCTTAGATCGGCTCACCATGTGACCTTTGGCTCAGGCTATCTGTTAAAGAATGTGTAAAGGTTCCCCAATTGGTGGCAATTGATGGGGGGAGGGAAGAGGGCTCAGGGCAGATGGGGCAGCACAGAGTGGCCGGTTGGAGATTAAAGGTTTGTCAGCCAGAGTCTGGGCTCTTCAGGAGCATAAAGTGAGAGCTGGGATGTTCTACGTGCCCCCTTTTTGGGGGTGACACATTCAGCATCTCTCTGAGGTTGGACAACTGTCATCGTTTTGTTTTTAAAAGCCAGGGAGAGATTTAAATAGAAAAATGTGTTGGTTTTGAATGTAATGCAGTTTTTCCCTTGAACAAAAATCTTATTTTCTCCCCTTCCTAAATAAAAAAAAGGGAAAAAACAAAAACAAATAAAGTCTTGTAACAAACATGCAAAATCAAAGAAAACCAAGTCCCACATGTCCAAAAATGTATAGTTTCTGTCTCGGTCCTTGGAACCCTCTGTATCATTCCAGTCCCAGCTTCCTACTCCCTCCTTCTCAGCCCCCACTTCACTCTAGTTATTATTCAGAATTTAGTTTGAAATTAGTTTGATTTGGAAAGCCAAAAGTTATTGTAAAGCTGGAAGTGTTTATGAAAGTTGCTGCTCTAATCTCAAGTAAAATAATCAGTTTTAGCATAAAGAATGCTTATCCAAGGCCATCCCAATAAACTCTGGAGAGAAATCACTATCTGCATCCAGAAAGAGATCTATGGAGATTGAATGTAAATCCACACATGCGAGGTTCAGTTCTTTTCTGTTTCTTTGTTTTTTTCCTTTCATGGTTTTTCCCTTTTATTCTGATTTTTCTCTCCCGACTTGATTCATTAAAAATGCATATTAAAAAGTTAATATGTATGTATAACTAGAAAAAATATAATATAAAAATATATAAAATAAAATAAAAAATTTTGTGTATTAAAAAGTTAATACACATGTATGGCTAGAAAAAATATAAAATGTATAAACTAGAAAAAATAATTAAAAATGTATTAAAAAGTTAATGTACATCTATAGTTAGAAAAATATAATATTAACTAGAAAAAATAAGAATTCATGGAGAAGAGAACAGAGACATGGAGAAGAGCGATATTGGCCACTGTAAAGGCTGAGAACATTCATTGGACGTCCATCCCCATCCTCAGCTGCTGCCCGTCAATAATTCTGCCCTGGCATCAGTCAGCCTTCTAGCATATGGTGACATTATCCTTAGGTTTCAGCTTTCAAGGGCTCTTGCTCCAGCAAAGGAAAGATTTTATACTTTCCTCCAATTACTGCTCCTCCAGGAAGTGTTCCTGTTCCCCAGAGTCGAGTCACCAAGGGATTCTGTCCATGGTGAACCATGGATCTAACTGGCAGAATTTCTAAAGGTTTAATTCACCCACCTAAGATTTCCAGCCAATTAGAAGGGACTGCCAATGGCAACCGAGCAGAAAACATTTATTACATGCCGGCGCTGAGCTCTAGAAACCCAGGCACAGAGAATGACCAGTCCCTCCTTTAAGGGTCTTAAATTCTGGGGGAGCTGGAGGGAGGAGGAAATGACTTGTGCATGTGGAGTGGATGGAGAGGAGCGGCTCAGAAGGATGGGGTGGTTGGGGAGAGGCTGGAAAGCTGAGCCCACAGAATTGGGATGTCCTTGATAGAGACTGGGGAGTTGGGACGGTGGGGGCATTTTGTTTTAGATGGAGAGTTTGAGAGGAAGGCCGGCCATCTGTAGCATAATAAATGAGTTTACTGGTGTTTGAAATCATTCCCCACTACCCCTTTATTTGAGCATTTTGGTTCTTAGACCTGGCCTTATGTTCTGGGCCCAAGCCTGGATGTCACTGATAATTAGGTCAATGGGTGTGTTTCTTATCTGCTTTCATCTTGGGGAAAGGTCTGGCAAGAAGCTATTTTGGGAAAGCATTAATCTATCTGGAGTCAGGGAGTAGGGCTTCCAGGGAGAGTTTGGACTCTCCATGGTGAACACTTTTATTTTAGTAGAAGGATGGATTTAGAGCTGGAAAGAACTAGCAGGCCCCAGATGGAAAAGGGTGTGGCCCCCAGAGATGTTGGGACGGCCCAATGGAACACTCATTCTCTCCGTTCTGGACTCCGAGTGAGCCTCGGGTGGTCTTAACTAGCTCCACTTTATGAGCGTGAGGAAGATCTACAAAGAGAGAAGCAAGGAAAGCCTGATTGTAGGCCCAGCTCCGAGACCAAGCCTCAGTTTTCCCATTTGTAAAGTGGGAATACACTGACCAACAGGACTTTTATAAAGATTTTAAATGGATTGAAAGCTTCTGAAAGCTTGAAAGGCCTCCTACCTGACACACATTATGATCATGACATTGGAGGTGGGGGGAGCAGATAACCCAGACCTAGGTTTGAACGCTGCTGTAGGTAGATAATGACTCTCTGTGTCTCTTAGCAAATAAGTCATGGACTCTCCGTTCTGTGCCACAGAGAAATTGTAAGGAGAGAAATTGTAGATCTAGTGCAAATTGGGAGTTTCTCCTTAGCATTTCTGCCGGAAAGAAATCACAGGCCAGTCAAAAAATATGTCCTGTGGTATGGAAGTTGACAGGCCATTTCTTTGTTATACCAATGGAGATGAATTATAATGGTGTGTGTGTGTGTGTGTGTGTGTGTGTGTGTGTGTGTGTGTGTACATATATACACAAATATTAATATATATATATTTATATTTTTATACATATATATGTCTCTATGTATGTATATGTATATGAAATTTTATGATTATTTTCTATGTCAACTAGTTACCAAATTGCATTTTTTGCCAAATGAGAGGGGAGAAAAAGGTAAAATTTTACTCTCTGAAGCGTATAAACCATTTACATTGGAAGGTCCTTAGCCATCCTTTTGTTCCCCACCCCCTCACTTTAGAGCTGAGGAAGCTGACGTTCAAAGGTTCATTCGCTCGACGGATATTATTTATTTTTAGAATTGCACAATGAAGAAACATTTGGGAATGAATGAGTGCAAACATGAATCAGTCGCATGCTTTTACACAGATAGTGGTGTGTACTCGTAGATGCCCATGATGCCGTTTAATGTTGCAAGACCCTGAGTGACCATCATTCATCCCATATAATGTATTAACCATGGCTTGTATGGATGAAGAAAGCATTTATTCAGCACTTACTGTGGGTAGATACAGTAAGACTTTTCCTTCTCTTGAGGAACTTCCGTTCCAATGGGGAATATACTACCCAGCGGAAGTTCTGGCTACCAATCAGAAGGAAGGGTTCTCTGGTCCTTGGGGGACAGCAGCAAAGCAGATGGAAATGCTTCTTCTTTAATGAGAAAATCCTATCAGTTTTTGATAGAGAACCATTTGACCCTGGGGCCTTTGGACTAATGCTGTTACTGCATTGATAGGGCAAGTTCTGACCCTGAGTTATACAAGTACTATACAGTAGCATCAGAGGCTCGGAGTCCCTTGCTTATTTTAAATTAGTTCTAAGGGATCCTAAAGTCCCTTCCAGCTCTAAATCTATGATCCGATAATAGATTTCCTAAAGGTCACATAGGTGATCTGTATTAGAGGCAACATTTGACTCCAGATTTTTCTGCTTTGCTGCCCAGATACCACGGGTACACGCTGACCTAAAACTAAGTATTCTCCTAAAAATTCTGCTTCTCCCCGTTCCAAATTGGAAGAGATGCTGGCTGTAGCGTTCAGACAGAGAAGCCACACAGGATGGCTCCTACCTGCTCTCTCTGAATCCTCTGTAAAGATCTCAAGTTTCAGACTTTGGGTATAAACTCAAGCCTAGCAACACTGATATTCTCTGATGGGCTGTTTTGATAATACCCATTCATACGTCAGCCTGTGGCCCTGCTGGAAACCAAAGACAGCTTCATAGTGAACATATGTTTATAGCAGTCACTCAATAAGCATTTATTAAACACTTACTGTATGCCAACAGAGTATCTACGTGACTCCGTAGATAGAACTCCAAGCCTGGAATCAGGAAGATAACGTCTCGAGTTCAAATCCTGCCTCAGACAATTACTAGCCGGGTGACCCAGCCCAAGTCACTCGTTTTTGTTTGCCTCAGTTTCCTCATCTGTAAAATAAACACTCAAGTATGTTTGCCAAGAAAACTTTATGGACAGTACGGTTCATGGGATCACAAGGATTTGGATCTGTGCTGAGTGTATGAGGAAAGAAAGATAATGGGATAATGAGCTTAGTTTCAGTTAGCTAAGAGCAGCATGAATTTACCAAGACTTATCAATATGCTTAAATTATCCTTTTAAATAATCTCACAGAGAAGAGGTTGTATAAATCTAAAGAAATATCCCCACAGGCCAAAATAAGGCAAAAATAGACCCTGGTTGGGCCTTAGGTGGCCCTAGAAAATGATGCTCCAAACCACTTTTATGATGAATGAAATAAGTGTAAAGTTAGAAAAGTCAGCCCTCAGGGCCTCAATGCTAACCCACTGGCTCTTAATAATTATCAGTTAATTAATTATTCATTAATGGTCAATCAATAATTAATTAATATTGTGTGGCAGCCCTAGTGCCCTTTTATGTGTGACATGATTGATTGTTTCAGTAATTAACTCCGACCATGCATGACTCTAAGGTAAATAATTTACTCTAATTACTAAGGTGACATCATATTATTTATTGATTAGATTTCTTCAAAATGCATTCCTTGTGAGAAAAATTACTTTGGATCCCCCATCCAAAGGACTTGAGCTGCAGCAATGGAACGGTCCTCAGACTTGATTAAAATCCACTCAATGTCATATTCCAAAGAGAGGTCTTTCCCCCACTTTCCAAAGGCTAGCAAACTCCCTCAGGTCTTCCACTGCTCAGATCAGATAATGGGCACATGGAATGGAAAGAATGTTCATCTGTTGCCCCCACATAGAATTTGGGCCATTTCTGAAGTAACTTTTTTTTTTTTAATTTTTCAGGTGGTTTATTCATATTGCCAATTTGGTGCATCTAAAGATTATAATGATGTTGGGGTTGTATTTATCATTCTAAGCAAAATTAATTATTTATATATCTATATGTGTGTGTGTGTGTGTGTGTGTGTGTGTGTATTTTTTTTAATCTCTTCAGGAGTTGTGGGTCTTAGAAAAAACACCCAAGTGACAGAATGAACAGGAATGGCAAAATCATCTCTTCACTTGAGGATAATTTTTCCCGATAAAGGATTTTTCAACCTGTTATTATTTGATCTCCCAGATCAAATAACTATCTTCCTAGGAAAGGTGCTATTTAGATTAATTTAATCTAAAAGATTTAATTGTGAAATGAAAGTCACTTTTGATGAAATAATTGGAGACAATTTGAGATGTCATAAAATCAGGATTGAGAATTATTAGCATTTTTTTCCTGGGTGGAAGCAGCATCAGTCAGCCAATCAAGCATTTATTTAGGATCTGTTTTATATCTGGCATTATTCTGGGCACAATAAATATAAAGACCAAAAAACCAGTCCCTATCCTTATCAAAGCAACAAACAGTTATTAAGTAACTCCTGTATATCAGGCTTTGGGCTAAGGGATGGAGTTACAAAAAGGTAAAAGTCAGCGTCTGCTCTCAAGAAGCTCACAGACAAGAGATATACAGGATAAATCCTTGAAGGGATTGCCTTAGCATCAAGAGGGATGATGGGAAAAGGCTTCTTGCAGAAGAAGGGGAATCTTCTTTGGGGAGGAAACAACACGGATCATCCTAAGTAAATGTATAATCTACAGAGATGGAACAATTTCATTACCCAGAGAACAAAACATAACATAGAAATGTTTGTCAATACCTAAATTCCACCTGCCATCTTTAATGACCTTGGACTCCATAGCTGGCCTCTGAGTCAGAAGGGAAGGGAAAAGGAAACCAGATTTAGGCTGAAAGTCGGAAAACTGCGCCCTAATGAGAAGCCTGTGTCGGAGAAGATGGGGCCTTTAATGAGAATTCTGCCCTTTTTGTTTTTCAGCACCTGACATTTACAAGGGAATTCGATTCCGATTCTCTTAGGCATTATAGCTGGGCTGCAGACACTCTGGACAATGTTAACCTTGTCTCGAGCCCCATCCATTCTGGGTAAGTCACCTAAGTTGTTTATCTTCCTTGTTAAATGTAAAAATTAAAAAAAAAAAAAAAAAAAAGCTTTTGTTTCCTGAGCCTTGTAAATGTGACTTGACATGCTATTTAGGCAAGAAATAGGAGAGCCTAAAATGCTTACTAAAACTGTTGAAGCCATTTGCTCTGCATTCGAGTGCCTTGCAAGAATACTGTTAGGTGGGCGGAGTTTTGCAAATAGTTCCCTTCTGCCATTTTACCCTGTAATATTTTGGAAGGAAGAGTCTATCAACATGAGGGATTGGTACGACAAGAGCATATGTGAGCACTTCCTCCATAGGATGCTTCAAATTTACTACCTTGGGATTGGCATTTATGAATTCAACTAGAAAATCTTAACTGGAATCCATCAAGGAAGAATGAAATGCTGAAAACTGTGTTAAGCTGCTTTGTTGTTCTGTTTGGTGGTTTGCTTTTAATGTTGAAGGGGGCAATTTTGATGACATGAGATATTGCTTAAATAACTACTAAGTACTGATGGTTTTTTATTCCCTCCCTGTCCAGAAAAAAAAAAATGGGGGCCTGAGTTTTACCTAAAAGTTAATTTTGTTCCATCCCTTATAAAAATAATATTCAATTGTGAGCCAAAAGTCATTCCTTTAGTCAACCCAGCAAGGATCCCTTACTTTTCTGCTAAACGCCTAAAACTTGCTGCTTGATTCAGATGCATGTATATGAGCCGATAACATCACCGTGTCAAGGATCTGCAATCATTCTCCACTGATAAATTAGTAGATAAATCTTGGAGAATTTCTTTCATCTCAAAGAGGTAACATGATTTGACCATTTTTACACAGGTAGAAAGTGTCAGAGGTGAAATTCAAACTCGGGTATTCTGTTGTTCCAGTAATCTGTCCATTAAACCAAGCTTTTATCCAACGCCACTATTTTAAAAATAAATAAAGCTGCAAGAAAGGGAAAATGTACACTACATTGGGCTAGAATAAAAGTGACTCAGAGTACATAGTAGGTACTTCATAAGTACTTGACCGGGTGGCGGAGAAGTTGGATGAATCTCAGAGTGAGAAGGCATGTCTGGGAATGGGACAAGGCTGGAGAGGTGGCCTTTGGAACTGGAAAAGGGATCTCTGGTTTAAATCATACCCTTGCTATTTATTATCTGTGTGCCTTTGGCTAATCCACCTCCCCTCCATAGTCCCATTTTCATGTTGGAAGGAGCATGGAATCAGAGAACCTATCCCATTTCTGATGGGTGGCCGCTGTTAAATCACATTCCTTATAACTTAGTCTTCCCATTTTTAATATGAACTGGCCTTTTAGGCCCTTTATCCGTGCTCCTGAGATGGGATACGGAGGGAACGTTCACACCTGTGAAAACTTGGGTCTGCCCTGGGAGGCTTGAAAGGCAAGAGGTCTTTGCCATTCCCTGGGTTAGGTCCCACTTAATTCTTTTCCATAAAGGCCCTTCTCTACATAGAATGCTGTGGCAAGAGCTTGGGCTGATGTGGAGTTTAGCCAGACATGGCTCTTGCTCTCAGGGAGCTTCTGGTCTGGGGAGGGGGATGGAGATAGAATACATATCCAAGCCCTACTTAGAACAATAATACAAAGTGAAACATGGCAAGACTGCGTAAGGAAGCAGTGAACGGGCATGGAGGTGGGCCTCTAGAGAAATCAGAGTCTGGTCTTTCTGTTGTTCATTTGTTTCTCCCTCTCTCTGTGAACCCATTTGGAGTTTTCTCAGCAAAGATGCTGGAGTGGTTTGCCACTTCCCTTTTAGAGAAACTGAAGCAATTAGGGTTAAGCGACTTTCCAGGATCATCAGGAAGAAGATGAGTTTTCTTGACTCTAGACCCGCCACTCCATCCCTAGCTGCATTATAGCAACTTTACCAGCAAGAATTGAGTGGCTTTATCAGTAAAACAAAGAGTGATTTTTGTAGATACCAAAAGGCTGTGTAACCATTGACATGAATACTTAGGCAGTTCAGTTGGATTTTATCTATTTTATTTTTAATAAAAAAGACATATTTTACTGGGATGGACAACTTCCATGGAGGAAATTCCCTCTATCCAGTCTCAGAGTTGGCTAGAGACCCTGAAGCCCAAGGGCCTAAGAGCAGGTTTTTACCCTGAGAGCATTTGCCTGCCCACTGAGGGCCCTTCCCCTTGAGGATTCCTTGATTTCTCCTCTGGCTTGGGGGTTTCAGAGGTTTTGTCAGCAGGGCCCACGCTCTGATGTTTGACTCCTCCCGAGCTGACTCGAGGATGGGTCTCCAACAGCCCAGAATTCTCTCATCTCAAGGACAGTCTGGCTCAGTTAAAAGGGAAATCTTCACCAGAAAGATGCTCTCGTGGGATGTCTTGTCAAAAAAAAAAAAAAAAGAGAAGAAGAAGTAAATAATTATTGAATTACTATTTAATTTGGTGAAGAGAGTGCTTCTCCAGCAGAAGCCATGGAAGCTTTAAGTCATTCCACAAGTATTTGTTAGGCTGACATTTATATCATTCTCTGCAGTTTATAAAGCACTTTACAAATATCCCACTTTCCTTACAAAAACTCTGGAGGCTGACTGCTATTATTATCCACATTTTACAAGTGAGGAAACTAAGGCAGGCAGACAACTTACTTGTCCCAGAACCCCTCAGTCCTTTTCTTCTTACTCTATCCCAGATACTTCCTTAATCTATCATTATTTACTTTTTTTCTGTGTTCCCTCGTTTTCTACCCATTTCTCACCATCCCAAGCTCCCCAGGTGCTCTCCTTCCCTCACTGCTCTGGTTTGGGGGGCTCATTAGAAAAAGCCCTGAGAGACCTTAGTTCAAATCTGACCCCTGATGATTAGTGTTTGAGTACAAGTCACTTAACTAAATGTGTCTGGATCTCAGATTCCTTCTCCGTCAAGTGAGGGGATTGGAGCACATGATCTCTGACGTTTATCTTAGCTCCCTCTCAAATCTTGCTTCAGATACTTACTAGCTATGTGACCCTGGACAAGTCACTTTACTCCGTGTGCCTCAGTTTCCCCATCTGTAAAATGAGCTAGATAATAAAATGGCTAACCACTCTAAAATCTCTGCCAAGAAAACCCCAAATTCTGGGCAGCTAGGTGGCACAGTGGATAGAGCACCAGCCCTGAATTCAGGAGGACCCGAGTTCAAATTTGATCTCAGACACTTAACACTTCCTAGCTGTGTGACCCTGGGCAAGTCACTTAACCCCAATTGCCTCAGCAAAAAAAGAAAGGAAAGAAAAAGAAAACCCCAAATGAGGCCCCAAAGAGACTGAAATTAATGAACAATTTGACTTCAGTTCCGCCCCATTTGGACTCATGAAGACTCGAGTTTGAATTCTGCCTCTGACATTTGTGATCTATAAATGGCCACAGGAAAGTCCCTTTAACCTCTGAGACTTTGTTTCCTACTCTGTAAAGAGGAGATAATAATAGTCCCCATGGTGTTTGCCTGACTCATGTGTATAAGTCACTTTGGAAACCTTAAAGTGTCCTTTCTATCCCAGCTATTATTAATGCCAGCTATTATTAATCTCCTATGAGAGACTGTGCCTCTGGGGATATGCCTTCAGAGCTCCAAGCCAAGGCACAGAGGAGCTTTCAGAACTCAGGGCTGGCCCATAAATCAGGCACTGCTTGTTTATTCTACATCTAAAAGGAAAGGAGAGGACTCACGTTGTGTGTGACAAGGAAGCACGCAGCACAGGGAATTCTCACAAACGTGGGACAAAGCTCCACATTATGCTGTGTATTTCATGTTGAACCACCCTCGGCTCTACTCTCCTGTTTCTTTTCAGTTCCTTCTGGAGCTAATAGATCTGCATAGGAATACAGAAGGAAGGAGAGTTGGCCTTCAGATCCAAATTCTGGGAGTGTAAGAGGAAGCTTCTGAATAGAATGTCTGGGAAAGATGTTCAGAATTCCAATGAAAATCATTGGGAAATTTTCTTTGGTCATCCAGGCCCGAAGAGACCTTGGTGTTTTATTTTCTGATGGTTACTTTTTTCCTTTGCTCATTGACATTTTCTGTTGCTTGCTTCTAATTATCTTATATTAATTTTCCCATTTGCTTTCTAAATTATTTTGCAGCTGTTCCTCTCCACTTCCCCAGTATGATTCAAGGTGATAACTGTGTCCTTTATGTGAAATCATCCTCCGTGATTTTCTTTTGAATCGATGTGCCCTCTTTCCCCACAGTTAGATGTGTAGATGTCTGTAGTACACCAGCATTTGTCTTGTGCTGTCTTTAAAACTAGAACCATTCACTCGGTAGCAAAACTTTAGGTTTGTTTTTCCAAACTCGTGCTGTGCTTGACGTTTATCCGGTCCCTAATGCTACAAAACACCACCTACTAATGAACCCTTAAATTCCTGGGTACAAGATATTCTTGGGAACGAGATAATTTGTAAGGAATGTGGGTCGAGGGGATGAATCACTCTTCTTCCAAAATGTTGCCAAACCAAAGTCCACGTGTCCCTAGCAGATCGAGGACATCAGGGGGCAGATGTCAAACGACAACTATGAAACTGGAAACCTCAGAATTAGAGATGGCATTTGATGAGCTCCAACAATGCACAGGGTGCTCGGAAAGGGCACAGAGACTGTCCCAGTTTAGCTTCGAAATCATCTTGCAAATTATTTGTTTCTTATCTCTTGGGTCATTTGGCTGTGGATATAGGTTAATCTATAATATATTGATACGATAACTATATTAACAGAACTTATTTTATATATTATAACTCTTAGATCTAAGTACACAAAGGGATAAGTAAGATATCGAACACACATAATAAATTTAGATAATGATAAATGATATGAGTATACAAATATAAAATAAAGAATCATAGCTGCTAATAGATTTTACATGGATCTGTTGAATGAATGCTCCTTTAGATCAGTGCTTCTTATCAGTTGTAAGAACAGCACTGACCTCCCCCATGGTGTTGAGGCATTCCATAAACATGTTCCCTGAGCCAATCTTGAGATCTGAGATGGCCGGGGTGTCTGGAGGCCCGGGCCTTGCAAGGGCAAACACGAATCCGTCAGTGGAAACACTAGCCTGCTGCAGTAGGAAACAGTAAGACAAGAGTCCTTGTTAGCACAGGTTGTTATTAGCTCAAAGCTGTTTGCTAACTCACGCTTGCTTGCTAATCTCTCTCAATCACAACCTGATTTTACCAGCAAATAACTGTTGAGTTTCAGCAGAGCATTTTGAATCCCTTTTTAAATTCTGCTGCACAAAACATTTCAAGGAGATCCTACCCAGCTTTTGAGCAAGGATGGAGGATACAGAGTCATTTGGCCCAAAGCCTGACTTTCCAGATGAGACCCAGGTTGATTGTAAACGACATATCTAAGGCCGCTTAGCTGGGGAGGAGCCCTCTGAGAGCTCAGAGTTGTTTTAAAAAAAAACTACCCTCTCCCCTTCCCAGGATACTTCTGTGTCCATTAGTAGAAAACCTTTTTCTTCAAAGGAAAGGAAGGTGACAGAAATGAGAATCAGTCCAAAGAAATAGAACGGTGTTTTGAAGATGCTCTACTATAAGTTCGAAGCATTTTTTAAATGGAAAAAAAGTGGTCTGGATTCCATCCTCTGAAAATATTTCAGCTATTTGAACTATTCTCTAATTACCGATCATTAGCACCAGACCATACCTTCTAATGGGCTTATTCCAGCCACACGCTGATTAATTAGGAGGCAATGCAGTGCTGCTGTTCTCCCTTCCTGGCTTGGACCCTGTGCATTTGGGGCTCATTTTTTGCTTTGTAGAAGTTTGGACAATGTAGAAGAGACTACCTTGTCTTCCGGCACTAACCGGGGAGAGAGAAGAAAGACCTGGGTCTTTTTTGCTATGTACGCAAGACCCAGAATTCCAGAGTCCCATTAACAGCCCCCCGAGTTTACATTGGACCTTCTGGTAACATTGTTTAACTCACTTCTCAGATGACTGTATCTGCAAGATGTGAAATAACATTTCTTTTACCTCATGTAGTTGATATGAGGTTGGATAAGAAGGATTTATAGGGCTGGGAGAAACATTTCAAATTTTAAAGTTGCTATTGTAGTTAAGGGTTTCACTTGATCAATTGGATTATTTGAAAACCTTTCTTTCTTTTTTTGGCTGAGGTAATGGGGGTTCAGTGACTTGCCCAGGGTCACACAGCCAGGAAGTGTTAAGTGTCTGAGGCCAGATTTGAACTCGGGTCCTCCTGACTTCAGGACTGGTGCTCTGTTCACTGCCCCTGGAAGCCTTTCTTAACCCAAGCTTACTGTTAGTTTGAATACCTTTTTAAAAATAGCTTTAATCATGCTTTTTTCTTATTGGATGATTTGCTATTATTAACAAACTCTACTTTGTTATTACTATTACTCATAATAATAATAATAATAGTAACCTATATGTTGTTTGAGCATTAGCATGCATATAGTAAATGTAAGAGCAATCTCCCCTGAGCCCCTTTAAAAAAAGTCAGTTTACCAGTGAGCCTTTAGAGCGAGAGTAAATTTCCCGTTCTCCATTCCTACTTTTTTACTTTGGCATTTGGTGTGGTAAGTGAGCGTCTCCTGTGTGATTTCTGCTGACCTCTGCTCCTTCCCTTCTGCAGGTTCCTGGTGAGTTTTATGGTGGACGCCCGGGGGGGCTCCATGAGAGGAAGCCGCCATCATGGAATGAGAATCATTATCCCCCCACGCAAGTGCACGGCGCCCACTCGCATCACTTGCCGATTGGTAAAGAGACATAAGCTGGCCAACCCACCCCCCATGGTGGAAGGAGAGGGATTAGCCAGTAGGCTGGTAGAAATGGGGCCTGCGGGGGCACAATTCTTAGGGTGAGTCGTTTCCTCAGTTTCCTTTCTGGCTCTCTCACCCCATTTTTGATTTTCTTTACCCTCGTGACCTCAAGTAGTTAACCACTAGAACTACTTGGTTGAGCATCTTAACTGAGAGCGCCGTGCCCTGTGATGCTGAAGGCCAAAACCCCCAGGGTGGAGCCTGTCGCTTCTGTAACGCTTTTTGCCAAAGCTTTTTACTAACTCCAAGAGCATCCCTCCTCTGCCCAGGTCTTCTCTGTAGACCCAAAGAGAAGAAGCTCCCTATGAGAGGAAGACAAAGCAGCTTGAGTTACTGCCATCCAGCCCCGGTCGGGCAGAGGGGAAATAACACCCAGGTGGCATTTTAGGAGATTCACAAGCAGGGAAGCAGCCCACCCCGACGTGGCCGCGCTCCCTACGTAGGGACCCTCTCTGAAGTGGCAGCCTGGGGCAAGCCAGGCCGGTTTTATTGGGATGAGCAGTCTGTTCACAATTTCCCCTTCTCGTTTCTCTTCCTGCTGCATGGATGTTATTCAGTAAACTGCACCTTCCCTCCAATCCTCCCCCTGTAAACGAGGGTGAGAGCTTGGTTAGCCGAATCCTGCAGCTTGGGCCTCAAGGAACAAAATTTATTGGGTAGGCGATTTATAGACAAGATACAAGAATGTCTACGATTTTTTTTTTTCCTTAATTTCGATTTTCGTCACACCCATGATTTTTATTTTGATTTGGATTTTTTGGTTTTGGTTTTGATTTTTCCAAAGCTTTCAGTCGATGTGTGTCACTGAAAGACGAAACCATAGTGGCTTGACCCTCCCTTAAAGCTCGACGCTCCCTCCTCCGCTTTCCCGGGCATGTGGAATTCACCGCAAGCATCTGCTCTCATAATTTCTGTGCTTTTGTAATTTTTGGTTTTGAATTTGAACTGTTTCAACTGCATCGTCTACATTTCAACACACAGTGACGAGTCTTTAATTTCAGCCCTATGATGGAGAAGGTATTTGCAGGCTTTGAATCAACATTTGACAAAAATATTCTAAAAATTAAAAAAAAAAATCGTTGGTTGTGTGTTTTTCCCCCCAAAATAGGCTCAGTAGTGAGCATCCTGTATCTCTTCTGGGGTGGCCAAAGTGAGGAAATGATAATAAGGGATTTTTAAATACAAGTCGAGAAACAGATTTTAAAACATAATAGATGTCAGAGCAGTCCAAAACCTGATTTCCAAATGCAGTTAACGAATCACTGCAGAGTTTCAAAAGGGTGGGAAAGGATTCTTTTTAAACCAAAAATAAATAAAATAAGTAAATTTTTCTGGCTTTGGTAGTTTACATGAAAAAAAAAAAAATCTCTTCAGAAAAATCATGCTTGGCTTTACTGTTGGTCAAAGACCCTGGTTCAATACCTTCTCTCTAGGTCTTGTTAATTTTCATATAGGAAACTGTGGGGCTCCTGAATTTTTAAAGACAGTATCTGACATATTAACCTGCAAAGATTGTATCTCACTTTCTGAAATGTTGAGATTATGTCCAGCTGAGGCCTGTGGGAAAACTTTGGAAAATCCCTCTAGAGCCTGTGGAATTTTGGACATTGTCATGCACATTCCTGTGCGGTTATTGATCAAATACTTCCTGGCCCCATTAGGAGAAAGGGCATTCATTAAAAGACTGGAATTAGTCTTTTCAAAATTTGGGGAGAATTTCTGGCTAAAAAATAAAACAATCATTGGATTTGACTTCCATATTTTTCCAAGGGCCCATCTGATAATAAATGAAAGCTTTTAAATTTGAAGCGCTGGAAGACCTGAGTTTCAATCCTTTCTGAGACCTGCTTTGTGACCCTGGGCGTGTTATTTAAACTCTCCAGCCTGAGCTTCCTTATGTGTAAAAGGAGAGACTCTGTCTTGGCCCTTAAGGTCTTTCTCAGCCCTAAATCAGTAATCTTATCGTTAGCAGGAGAGAGGAGGTGCTACTGTAGGAGAGGGCACCATACATAGTTTGTGTCGGAGGACCCTAATTCAGATCTCAGCGCTGCCACTTACTTCCCCTGTGACTTTGGGCAGGTCACCCCCCCTCGAAATGTCTTCTTTCTCCAGCTTGTAAAAAGAGAGGCTGGAGGAGATGGTTTTTTTAAGTCCCTTCCATCGCCAAATCCTATGGTTGCTGGTCCTCTGCTGTTAGTGGTTTCTATCGGCCCCTGCCCTTTTTTGCATCCTTACCGCCGTAAGGATGTCACTTCCACTGTTGTATTCTACAGATCCGTTCTGAACAAGAGGTGAAGCTACGTACAACCTCTGTAGGCAAATAATGATACTGTCTGTTTCAATGGTCTTAAAGCTGCATAATCCAGCTACATGAGTTGCCTATGATTACAGTTAATTTCTTTTCACTCGGCCCTTTTTGGTGCTCGTCCTGATTTGACAATTCGATTAAATGCTTTCTTTATGTTGCTGGACTGGCACCTGGAATGAGCATCATTACCACTCTCCTGGTCAGTCAGACGTGCACGGACATGATCACCAAACCACTATGGTGGACCTTCTCCACGACCCGATGAGTTTTGGGAGAGAACCAGCACCACACTGCAGAACTGGAGAATGAAGCTGCCTCCTCCCATATCACATACTAAAATCAAAACAATGTCCTGCTGCCCGGCGCCAGTCACAAAGCTCATAAGGGCTGATGGCGTGAGCAGGTGTTGGGGCGGGACTAATTGTTTTTGTTTTTCTTTTCTTTTCTTTTCTTTTTTGGAAGAACATAATCATAAATATCAGCATATTAGCTTCAGGAATATTCTTAAACAAATAATCCTCTGAAATGACTGTGTCCTTTGGAGGTCTTGACACTCAGTAATTTCATGGGTGAAAAATGGACCAGTCTCTTCTCTCAGCTGTGGCTTGTTTCTACAGCTTGCTCTTTTCACATTCCAAAATCCATTTATCCAGGATGGCATGTTATCCAGCTTTGAACGCGCTTTTTTTCTTAGCAAATGAGTCTGTGGCTTGGGCAGCTTTGAAATCATTCTCGACCACAGTGGCACCTTTAATTTTCAAAGGATAGAATAATGAGAGTTTTTTTTTTTTTTAAAGGAGAGAGAAAAATTTCACATAGTTTGATATTCAAATAATGTAGATTCTTTCTTCCCCTCTCTTAGCCCAGTCATAGTGGAAATTCCTCACTTTGGATCAATGAGAGGGAAGGAAAGAGAACTCATTGTTCTCCGGAGTGAAAATGGTGAAACATGGAAAGAACACCAGTTTGACAGCAAAAACGAAGATTTAGCTGAGTTACTTAATGGCATGGATGAAGGTAAATATGATGGATCTCTGTATCTGTGAGTTTGTAGTCAGGAAGACATTGGAATTGGGTACATGAGTAAGGGAAGACGCATTTGAATTCTGGTGCTTCCCTCTTGAGCCAAAACCCCGTTTTCCAAAAAGCTCATGAGCTGATAGTTGTATTCGAGTCAACAGTCATTCATTAGGCCTCTCTTCTGTGCCAGGAGCTGTGCTACGTGCTCAGGATGCATAGAGAGGCCAAAACGTAGTTCCTGCTCTCGAGGAACTCGCCAAGTTAGAGATCTTGATTGGGAACCAGGAAGGCCCCAATTCAAGTACTGCTTCACACCCTTGCTAGCTGTGTGGTTCTAGGCTAGGGTTCTTTACCTCTTAGTGTTCTTTTAGGGTTCTTTTCCTTACCTGTAGGATAATGATAATAATATTTATCGGGATTGAGGTGAGATCAAATGAGTTAAAATTCACAAAGTACTTTGTAGACAGACAAACACAGATAGAGGGGGAGAGAGAGAGAGAGCTAGATAGGTAAGTAGTGTTGTGACATGGGAGCCACCTGCCAGTGGCTGCTGGGAATCCAACTCAGACTAGCAGATTGGACCCCTTCCTGTGAGAGGATGATGATGATACAAGGAGACTGAGAGGTCATTGCATTATCTGACCTTCTTCCTCTTCCCTCTTAGCTCCAATTTATTTCATTCCAAGTCCACAAGGAATACTTGTGTCAGCAAAGGCTGCCCTGTAGCTCCTTCAGATGTTATGATCCACAGCTGTGGAGGCTCTCGGAACATTGACCTGCCCCTTCACACTTAGGCATGAGCCTTAACAAGTAGAAAGATGGATGGGTGGATGGATGGATGGATAGATAGATAGATAGATGGAGAGAGACAGGTAGATAGGTAAGTAGATAGATAGTAGTAAGTAGATAGACAGGCATTTAGATACAGAGATTGAGACAGACATGTAGATAGACAGACAGATAGGTTGATAGATAAACAGATAAAAAGACAGATAGATGGATGGAAAGAGACAGGTAGATAGATAAATAGACAAGACAAACAGATGGATAGATAGAATAGTAGGTAGGTAAGTAGATAGAGATAGTTAGAGACAGACTGTAGATAGAGGAGAGAGATGCTATCATTAGTATTACCATTATCATTTTTCCAATACATGCACATGTTGGTGGTTCTTTCCTATTAAATATGAGCTATTTTTCTTTAGGCAAGCTTATATCTCTTAACTAGGACCAAAAGTATTTCTCTGATAGGGGAAAACTGGGAGCTTGAAAGAATTGAACAATTCTAGGGAGAGACTTTTTAATTCTGGTGTCTAATGGGGCTAGTCTCCTCCACCCCTCATCCTACTGCCCTATCCCACCATAGTGATCTTGTTGCTTTCTCAATTCTAAAATGCTCTAAGGCTTACCTTCATTAAGCATTTATTAAGCACCATCAGTGTACCAGGCTCCGGGGATAGAAAGACAAACTAGAGTCCCTGCCTTGGAGGAGCTTGCATTCTGTGGAGGGAAAGAAAAATGTAGACAGAGTGATTTGGGAGGGGGCAAGATGGTTTCCCAAGGGAGGTGATGTTAGGCCTGGGCTTTGAGGAAAGGGAAGGCCCTGCTGAGAAAGGTATGTTGTTCCAGATCTCATAGAGAATTTCAGTTTTAGCTGAGACGTGGAATCCGTGAGGGAGAGTGATTTGCAGAAGGCCTGAAAAGGTGCCCCGGAACTGAATAGTTTAACAGGTAGACTAAGGAACAGGTACTCTGCCCCATAAAGGTAGCAGGGAACTCTGGAACTTCTTGAGTCAGAGTAGGACTTCAGAAACTCTCACTGGCTGGCTGTGACAAAGGCTGTCTCCTCTGCTTGCCTGGGACAGCCTGTACAACTTGGGCAGCTTCCCTCAGAAAAACCGTGAGCCAAATGGTGTTGATAGAGGGGTGCTCACAGCAGGGTCCTGAGAACGAATTGGACATTACCCCAAAACTGGCGTCATTGTGGAAAAGAAGTCAGGCATGCTCTCCAACTAATCCCATCACCTTAAAACCAGGGCTGCATCTTCAGTGCTATTCACTATTAGCAGAGTGAAGGTTTCAGAAGGTTCATAAATGGTATTTAACATAAGTAAATTAGCCAGGTCGGGAACAGCCATCTCTGGCTTTTTTCCTGCAAATAGCACCGCAGCCCGCTGCTGCAGAGAGCCTTTTCTTGGCCCTTTGTAAATACGGAGCAGAAGTCCCTGTCTCAAGAGGATTGCTTGAAGGGAATGATTAAGCTTAGAAAGGAGAAGACTTGGGATGTTATGGCTCCCTTTAAGGAACTGAAGGGCTGTCACATGACAGAAGAATGGCTCTCTTTGGCCCTAAGGAGCGATGCCCTCAGCCACTTGGAGCTTCCTCAACAAGGGAGCCTATCCCAGTGGGGAAGGGGGGAAGTCTCCCCCTCCTTGGAGGTGCTGGATGGCCATGTGTTGGGTACGTCCAGTAGGGATGAATCGTAGTCCAGGTTGGTTGGACTACATAGGCATTGTGGTCCCTTCCAACTCAGACATTGAGGGACGTGTCACTAAAAAGAAAATTAATTTATGGGGCAGCTAAATAGCACTGGATAGAGCCCCAGCCCTGAAGTCAGGAGGACCCGAGTTCAAATCTGGCCTCACTTAACACTTCCTAGCTGTGTGACCCTGGGCAAGTCACTTAACCCCAATTGCCTCAGCAAAAAAATTAAACTAAATTAAGGGGAATAAAAATAACATAACAACTTCCAGATTTCACTGTCTCTCTTCCCCATCCTCCGTAGCATATTCAGTTTAAAGGACAGGCTTCCCAAGACCTTTGCTGCCCCAGCATTACAGATTTGCTTTAAAACAAAACTCTCACTTTTCTAATGTACTAACAACAGAGTCCCAATAAGAAAAAAAAAATTAATAACCTTTAAACAGTTCCTACGTAGAGATGGTAACCTATATCATGCTCATTGATGTTTCTGCCTCAGTTGAGAAATCTCTTTGAAGCACAAATGTGTCCCAAGCAGTCAGTGGCTCGTTTCTCCCTCTGGATAAATTGTGCCACAGACACTGAGAGTCTGGGCGCATCTGCCAGATGGAAGCCGAAGTCCTCTGGCCCGCGCGCTACCCCGGTTATCTTGAAATAGTAGAGACGTTCTCTTGCTTACATTTTTAAAGAAGATATTGAACCTTTGTTCCATCTTAGAAAATTAAAAAGGAAACACAAACACTTCCAGGTTCAGGTGCCAAAGGACAAGTGGCTCTCATGGCATCTGTGAAGATGGATGGATGTCAGATCAGTGAGGGGCAGGAGGAGGAGGAGGAGAGATAAGGGGAGGGGAGGAGCATCCGCAGCGCTGGCCACCTTTCTCCTTCCTCACCTTTTCTCTTGCTCTCCACTTCTTCACTCATTTCAGTCATTTTGATACTTTTGAAAAAGAGATGAAAGGAGGGAAAGGAGGAAGAAAAAAAAGGAGAGGGAGGAACTCTTTCCATGTTGTTTCTGATTTGTAGCTCTGTTTCTTTCCTTCTCTTTGTTTCTTTTTCTCTTTTTTCTTCCTTCCCACCATCCTTTCTTCCTACCTACTTTCCTCTTTCCCTCTCTTTCTTCGTTTCTTCCCTCCTTCCTTCTTCCTTTCCTCCTTCCTTTTTTCCTTCCTTCATCTTTATTTCTTCTTCTTCCTACCTACCTTTCCTTTTATCTTCCTTTTCCTCCCTTTTCTTCCTCCCTTCCTTCTTTCTTCCTTTCTCTCCCTATCTTCTTTGCTTCCTTTATCTTCCTACCTTTCCTCCCTCTCCCTTTTTTCTTCCTCCTTTTCCTCCTTTCCTCTTTTCTTTCTAAGGGGAAAGACCTTGAAGCGCCCTAGTCCAACACATGTTTGAGAAAAGTTGCCAGTTCAGGTCTGTAAGCACCAAACTCCTACCCGATAATGTACCGTGCTGTCCACCAGGAGTAGGCATATGAAGTCTTGTGGCTCCCACATGAAGATTTTCCTTCTTCCAAGGCAGATCAGCACATCTCTGCTGAGAGTGACTTATCTAGGGCTACTCAGTCAGGATGGCCAGGGCCAGGACTTGAACCTAGGTTCCCAGTCCCACTTTTTATTCAATGTTCCACTGAATCTCAACCCAGCTCCCATTTTTCTGACCCGTGAGGAGGCTCCGTTCAGAATGCAGAAACAAAAGACTGAAATGATGTTTGGTGATTTCATTCTAGTCACAGAATGTCACAACTAGAAGGAACCTTAGTAAACGTCCATCTGCCTTATTTTGCAGATTCAGTTCAACTCAGAGCCATTTATCAAGCACTTATTGTGTCCTGGGTCCTGAGCTAAGTTGTAGATAAAAGAAAAATAATCCAGGTTGTCTGAATTAGAATCAGATTCCCTCTGTGGGAAGCCCTTCCCCAGTACTCAGCCCCTGAGAGTGCCTTCCCCTTTGAGATTATCTTCCGTGAGGATAGTACATGTCTTGTGAGAATCTTATTCTTTGCGTCTCATCTCCTCTGTTGGAATATGAGCTTCTCAAGGGCAGGGCATTGTTTTGGTTTTTTCTGTGTCCCTCGATTAAAACCCACAGTGTCGAGAGCATGATGGGTATTTAATAAAGACTTGTCCACCAACGGACAGATTGCCTGGCTAGGGAAGGGGTCAGCTTGGACCCCGATAGGTTATGTACAAAATGCATCCAGAGCAGATGGAAGACACCATTAAAAAAGGTAGCTCTGGGTCAAAAATGGAAAATATGGAAAGACTTTAGGAGTTAAAGTAATAATTGACATCTTCTAGGATTTTACAAATCACTTTATATGTTTAATATTATTTATTTAGATATTTAATGTTATATTATTGAATGTTATTTGAGTGGAACTTGCAAATGGGAATATACAAATAAGATTGCCTTAATCTTTGCTTCCTAGCAGGGCATCTGAGCCCTTCTTGGGAACCTTAACAAATAATGCAAAGGCTTAAAGAACATTTTAGTCCACCATCAGCACATTGTCGTACTTTGGTTCAGAAAGTTGTAAGCTCCTTGAGGGCAGGAACTGCCTCTTTTTGTTTCTCTGAAGCTTGCTTAGCCCAATATCTGGGGCATTGTCGGTGCTTAATAATGTTTATTGGATGAAAGAATAATCCAT
The DNA here is from genome assembly GCF_048593235.1 of Sminthopsis crassicaudata. Lineage (NCBI taxonomy): Eukaryota > Metazoa > Chordata > Mammalia > Dasyuromorphia > Dasyuridae > Sminthopsis > Sminthopsis crassicaudata. Next base: position 663,578,913 of record NC_133618.1, read on the forward strand.
TTCAAGGAATGCATTCTATTTAATTATCAGTTACAAACCAAATTATTTGAGTATTTCCCATCCTGGATACAAAGGACTTAGCCAAGAAGGAAACTCCAAAGTTATACCATCTGTAGGACTTGTAGAATTTTATCCTAAGAATTGTAGGATCTCATCCCTTTGTAGTTTTTTCTGTATGATACAGACAGATTGACAAGAGTTGGATTTTAGAGTTTGATGGAGTCAACTAATGGCTCTCTTGTTTGCTGCTACTGGACAATCCTGGCTTCTTTGGGTCTCAGTTTCTATATCTGTAAAATGGGAAATTATTTGTGTACACCTTTGTACACCTGAAAGTGCCGGGGCAGGGGAAAGAGGAACCTCCTTAGATTTGGTGCTTAAGTCTCAGCCCCACTGCTTGCTAACTAGCTATGTGACTGGGAAAGCTCCGAGAATTTATTAAGTGCCTACTGTGTACTTGATCCTGGTCATATAAAGACAAAGAACCTTCTCCAGGAAGGTTCCCTCCTAACAGGGGAGACAACAAACACAATAGAGAATAAAGGCAATTAATTAAAAAGTAGCTAGATTTAAAAAAAAAAAAATAGGTCACCAGCAGCTGGAACCAGTGGGCCCCTGAGAGGCCGAAGTTGGGCGGAGTGCACTGGAAGCCCTGAGATCAGATGGTATCGTGTGTGTGAGAAGCAGAGGGAGCCTCTTGGCTGGAGCACAGCACTTGGGTGGGGAGGCAGCCCAGCTTGTAAAAGGCTTTGTAAAAGCCAAACAGGAGTGTCTATTATTTCCACACCTTAAGTACACAGCCCGGGCTCCAAAAACAAGGTGACATTCAGGGAGTATCTGCAACAAGCCCAGGCAGGGCACCAGGGACTGAGCTAATGGCACCGCAGTGGGACTGGCACGGGGGGTGGGAGCGGGAGCCACCAGGCGACAGGGAGCCCAGCTGGCACTCCTTTCAGGGACCTTGCCGTCCTAGCTGAGGTGTCATGTGGCAGGAGGGGTTCTCTCCTCCTCACCAAAGCCTTTGGGCACAAGGCTGAGAGGAAAGCAAAATGGCGACTATCAAAAATGACTATAGCCTCTCAGATATAATCTGGTAGGTCTGTCTTGGATGGGAAAAGGAGGATGAGATGGCAAGACCCTAAATGTGGATGCTGGAAGTCCTGTCTGAAATCCAGCACCATTTTGGGGGGAGAGGAATCTTTTTTTTTTTTTCTCCCTTCAAATTTATTATTTATTTAGTTTTAGTCTTTTTTTCCTTTTTTAATAATAAAGCTTTTTATTTTCAAAACATACATAGTTTTGAACATCACCTTTGTAAAACCTTGTGCTCCAATTTTTTTTTCTACTTCCCTTCCTCCCACTCCCTCCCCTAGGTGGCAAGTAATACAATAAACATGTACAATTCTTTTATACACAGTTCCACAATTATCATTTAGCATTATTTTCTCTTGAAATTTTGAGTTCCAGATTCTTTCCTTCATTCTCCATCCTCCTCCCACCCACTGAAAAGTTAAACAGTAAGTTATCCATAGAACATCATTAAAAACATTTCCATATTAGCCATATCACAAAAAAAACAATATATGTGTGTGTATGTGTATATATACACACATATACATATACACAAATATGCCCATATATACACATATGCATACATATACCCACACATACATACATATATATTTCTCTAGAGACAGTATTTTTTCATCATGAGTCCTTTGGAATTATCTTTGATTGTCATTTTGATCAAACGAATCACGTTTTTCACCTCTGATCATCGTCACACGGCTGTCACTATGCACAATAATCTCCCAGTTCTTCTCATTTCTCTTTGCCTAAGCTCACGTAGGTCTTGCCCTCTTTTTCTGGAACCACCCCCTCATCATTTCCCACAGCACAGTAGTATTTCCTCCCAATGGTATGTCACCACTTGATCAGACTTTTCTCAGTTGAGGAACATCTAGCACAAAACTTTAAGCAACACTTGTTGATCAGTTGGGGTTTTCTCTCTGCTTCGCAAGTTCTTAAAGAGTGAGAATTTGTCATTCTTTCACTTGTGTCCCCGCCCATTGTTGGATGCGAAGGTTCCAAACGTTGGAGCTTTTATTTGATTTATTGATTTTTTTTTTTTTGGGGGGGGGATGTCTATGGGATAATCCATTTGTCTAATTCCTATCAGTCATTTGCGTCTTGGAAAGTGGAAGAAATCATTGCTACCCTTAGTAGGCCTCTGAATTGGGTTTCATATTTTTAGCTTGCACGCTACATTGGAGCAGAGAGTGCATGAAGACATTCCTACACCTTGTTTTTGCTTTGTTTTATTTTATTTTACCATCCACTTCACCACCTTAAAGCTCCTTCTTGACTTAACCCATTGAGATGCCCTATTCTCATTGTGGGCGAAGGGAAATGTCCATTCTGAGATGTAAAATCGGTAGCTCTGTGATGCCATCTAGTGGAGAAGGAGCAGGACAGCTTTGAAATACTCTAATCTGAAAATAAGCAAAATCAGATCCAGCCTTTAAGAGCCCTAGACGTCATGGACTCATGGGGAGCTCAAGGGCCATGGCTCCGATCCTTTCTCTTCATTAAGGGGGAAGCGGACCTAGAGGGATTAAATGGATTGTCCACAGTCACCGATAATTAAATTCGCTCCTCTACTTCCCAATCTGGGATTGATGTCCAGTAGATCCTTCTCCATTGCATTCCCAGAGAACTGCAACTAAATCCCATCTTTCTTAAGTCCATCATCTTAACCATTTCCATAAGGTTATAATTCTAAGGATTATGGATTATGGTTGGAAGGGGCGTTGTCTAGTCTAACCCTTTTATTTAAGAAAATGAAATCAGAGTAAAGTGGACATTCTCCTTCTAAATCACCCAAGTGAGATTTGACCCCACATCCTCTGATTTCGAGTCCAGCATTTACCCTGCTTTTTAAAAGAATGGTAGCTAATGAATAGTTTTTGTGGTTTGGGGTATTTTTTTTTGAGGGTGAGGAAAACCTATAAAAAGTTCCTGAAAACTGCTTCATCCTGATGAGCAGATGCAGAATTTGAATAAACACCGATAGAAAATAAAATTCAGGAGCAGATCCATCATAGAGGCCACAAGGTGGCACCAACCTGCCTAGAATACTGGATTTAGAGTTCCTGACGTGAGTTCAAATCTCACTTTGGATACTTACTGGTTGTATGACCCTGGCAAATTCACATTAACCTCTTCGTTCTCAGCTTCCTAATCTGTAAAATGGGGATGATGAATAAGATACACCTCACAGGGTTGTTGTAAGTCAAAAGAGATAATATATTAAAAGTACTTTGTAAAACCTTATTTAAATGGGAATTTTTATCATCTTTATTAAATATAAAGTAAAATAAAAGCCGTGTGACTTTTTCACTTCACCAATTAAATCTACAGATCACAGGTCTGTTCCTATCCATAGAAGCACGGGGAGCCTCTGTGAACTTGACACATACTGACTTTTCTGTGAGCCAAGAGGAGAGCAGCTAATACTTCCTTGATCTCCCTGATAATATCCTCCTTCTGTAGCAAGGGCAAGTCTTTCAGGGATCTGAGTCTTAACTATGTAAAGGAAATGCTTGCCAGGGTGTACACAACCACTCCCTCAAAGAATCTGTGATTCAGGAGAGAGCTGGACCTGATCCGACATGCAAACAGGTTTCAGGAGTACAGATTTCAAAGGTTCAAAGCAAGCAGAGGTCAAATCATGCGAATTAAATTTCTAGGAAGTCAGCCTCAGGGGGATGGGAAGCTGTCAAGAATGAATTTCTAAAGACGTGTCAGTAAAGAGATTAATGTGGGACGCAACAGGCAATTTCGATAACCACTAGACACGTACAGAAAACACATTTTGCTCCCAGTTCCTGGAAGCCTTCTGCTTATGGATGGTCATACACTGGCCAGTGTGGAGAGTGTAATAGCTGCTGGGAACAGGTTGTATGTGGCTTTGAATGCCAGAATAAGAAACTTATTTGTTGATTGGAGGCACTGAAGGTTTTTGAGTCCAGGAATAGTATATAACAAAGATTACCTCAAGCAGCAGAACCTGTTTGGGAAGGAAAAGGTCGGTTATTTCCCAGGTGGCTGTTCCAATAGTCTAAGCAGACAAGGACCCGACATTATTGAAATGAGGCGATTCCTCTGTGGGTTGTGGGTTATACAAGATGAGTGCTAAAATCCTTTCCCACTTTTTGGTTCCCACCTAGACAGATGAGCATGGGTCACGAGAGAGAGGAAAGGTAACGGGAAGAGACGTGACAAGATTTTGCCACAGACTGGATTGGGAGAAGGAACTAAGATGTAGAAAAAAGGGTCAGATCTCTGAGGTTTCTAATGGAATGGAATGGAAAAGAGAATGAAAAGATATTGATTCTATCAATGGAAATGAAAGTGCTGGGAAAAGGAGCAGGTTTTATGTGAGAGATGAATTCATGTTGAGTTTGGAATATCACCAGGACATCCAGGGGAGGCTGTCCAGTGAAAAAAAAGCAGGGTTGGAACTTGGGAAATGAATATTTGCTAAAAACGTGCTGGCTCCCCCACTCCAATGCTAGCTCCTCGAAGTCAGGGATTGGTCCAGTTGTATTGCTGCAGTTCCAGGGCCTTGGTGAGAACTTGTACATGCATGACCCTTATACATGTTTGCTGATAGATTTGTGTAAAGATGATCCTGGAAGGTTTGAGCAAATGAGATGGTTGGCCAGGGGGTGGGAGATTAGGGAAGGAAGCCCAAGAATAGCCAGTGTGAGCAGATAGGTTTTGTGCTCATGGACTAAGCATGGCTAATATGGCGGCAATTGTGGAGCTCTGGTTTCTCATTCACAGTTACAGTTTCACATTCATAGATTGTGTATCCTCATTTCTTAGTTGGGGGTCTAAAATTGTTTTCTCTCCTGGAACCCTCATCCTTTTCCTTCCTTCCTTCCTTCCTTCCTTCCTTCCCTTCCTTCCTTCCTTCCTTCCTTCCTTCCTTCCTTCCTTCCTTCCTTCCTTCCTTCCTCCCTCCCTCCCTCTCTCCCTTCCTTCCTTCCTTCCTTCTTTTCTTCTTCCTTCCCCTTTCTCTTATTACTCTGCTTTTGCCACTTCTACAAGTATTTTGAGTAATTTTGGGGCATCTATTGTGGGAACATCTAAGTTCTGAGGATCCAGATTCCTCCTAAACAGGAAAACTACACGGGCCACTTAAAGGGACTGCTGTCAGTTTCATTTCCATAGTCCTTCAGGGGAAGAGATTAGACAGTATATACTTTGCCTGTTTAATGGTGTTTATCTCTTGTGATCAAAAGATTCTTCCTTACATCTAATTACTGTTATATTAACCTTTTCCTCCTGGCTTTATTTTGTGCCTAGGGAGAATTAGCATTCTCTCTCTTTTTTTTAAGTGTCATAACTGTCATCATGTGCAATGAGGCAGATTTCAGCTGGACATAATGAAGAACTTCCCCAAAACTGGATCTGATGTCCAATATCATAAATAGAGTTCCTCTAGTGGGGGAAGTCATTGAGTTTAGGGACCATTTGTCAGCCTGTGGTGGAAGACATTCGTATTTGGACAAAGGATATCTCAGATCTTTTCTAACTCAGATTTTATTTATAGTAGGTACAGTCAAATACCTTTAGGACTCAAATTTCAGCTATTATTAATCATTACTCAATCTAAAACAAATTCTTGCAAAACATACAAATTGGAATTATTCTTCTAACCCACCCAGACTTTTCCCACACTCAGGATCATTTTGAGGTGTGTGTGTATGTGTGATTTATATACACATATAAATATATCTGGGGGAATCCAGGTGCCACAATGCTTAGAGTACTGGACTGCCTTCACACTAGCTTTGTGAACCTGGAATAAGTCACTTTACCCTATTTGCCTCCGTTTTCCAGTCTGTTAAAATAAACTGGAAAAGCTCATGGCAAAACACTGTGGATCTCTATCAAGAACTGACCCTCACTCCACTCCCCCTGAAAAAGGAGAACATGACTGAAATAACTGGATAACAATAAACACACACACAAACACACAACTTCAGCTTCAGAAGTGCTTGTGTCAAATAGCCTTAAAGGAGCTTTTCAGTATACCTTTGGTTTCTTCCTAAGAAGCAGATCATTAGCAACCTGTTTACAATTTACCAGTGAACATGCTGCCTCCTAATTAGCTCTCTGAACACTCACCTGGGGCTCCTCGTTCCCCTGCCTGGTTGGTCTTGCTTTATGACAAAATCAAAGAAGGAAATGGAGGAACCATACCACAGTGCTTCGGGTTATCGTGGGTGAAGTGCCATAGTTGGGAGGAGTCCAGAAGTCACTTGAATAACGCTGATCCTTCTCCAGAACAAATACTTTCAAACAGATTGGGAATTCCTTGAGAGCAGAGCAGTTTTTTGCCTTTCTTTATATCCAGAGAAGGTGCTTAATAAATGCACATTAACTAAAAAACAAATAGAGCAGTAGAGTGTTTTTGAAATAAATCGTTTCTCAATCTCCTTAGAATCAGGACCGGTTCTATGTGTGTCTGGTTGTAGGGTAGACTACGTGGTCTAATTTGGAGGGTTCTACAAAGTCCAGTGTACCCCATCCCTAAATATCTCTTCCAGTGACTTGCTCTTGAACTGAAAATTCTCATTGTTAATTCCTTATAGCAATGAAATCACGGCCCTGGACCCAAAATAAACATTGCTCCTTTAACTTCAAGGCATTTTGCATTAGGTTCCTATTAAAAATCATCTCTTTTTCTCAGGGGAGGTAAACATTCTCATCCACTAGTTTGTTAGGGATGCTGAACTAAGAGTTTCCATCCAGAGAGCCAGGCCTTTGAAAAGAGATGTGGAGCAGTTGAATCTGAAAAGGGAGAAAGAGTTGGTAAAGATTGAACCTTCTGTCTGTCATGGACCCCTTTTACTATCTGGTAAAGACTGGACCACTTCTCAGAACCGTGTTTTGCCATCCACACTCATAATTGACAGAGATGCTAAAGTTCAGTCAGAGATTAGTGAAAATAAAAGATGTCACTTTTCCCATCCAGAAATCCATCCACGCCCCCCATTAGTGACCAGTGCAGCCCAGCTTAAGTATTCCTTGCTCTAGGAGAATGTGTCCCACACCGAGGGGACCTTCTCGCTCTGAGCGTCATCGATTCTTGATGAACAGTTTATCAAATTAAGCAATCTTTCTTGTCAAATCACTCCATCTCCGCTTGCCACTTCTTTAAGACTGAGTTGTAGTGAAGGTGCTTGCTCGCATTGGGACCCAGAATTCCCTGTGCCAGTGATGGCACAGGGGCCAGTTATCCCCTATTCTAGCCTTGAGCTATAGTTAATACTTGCCCTTTTCCCAAGTTTTGGACTTATGAATGAAAAGGCATTTGCTAAGTGTGGAGTCTGTGCTGACCACTTGCCGCGTGACATGGTTTTTGTTATTTATATGTATATACAAACTCCTTACCGCACCCTGTGTCTGACCTTTGTTATTTCACCAGTATTCTACCCAGAGGAAATTCTTCATAAATATTTGTCAAATCAAAAGGGACTAATTTATGTTTTTTAAAGAGTTTCCATTTATTTTGTTTTTTTAAAGAGTTTTCTTTCATTTATCTTTCAAATTGAACTGGACCAGTAATTCCTGGAGTCTGCATATTGACATAGTTTTAAAATGCAGTCTTATTTCTATTTTATTGTACATGTATTGATCTTGCTATTTCCTGATTGCATTTTAATCTGTTGTGGACCACATTTTGGACATCCTGCTCTCCAACTTATTCTCTCTCATCTTTCTTGATCAGCAGAGCAGCCCTTCTGTTTCCCCCTCATTCCTCCATCACCCTCTACTCTTGTATTTCATCTTCCCATCTGCTCAGGGAAGCATTTTTCCTTTGTGGTTATCTAATGCATGCCGGCTTCCTTTTTTTACTTCTAATAAATCAATTTGATCTTGAGCACTGCTTCCATCTGGCAATTCTCCTTGTCTCTTATTTACCCATTCCAGAACCTGGCCTTCTCGGGTACTTCTCCTTTTCCCTTGGGCCCAAACATGTTGTCAGCTTCCCTTTTCTGCTGAACTCCTAAATCAACCCAATATTCTTCTAGATTCTATATATTCTTATGTATTCCATATTCAAGACTTGTCTTGTCCCCAATTTCCTTTGTGATGATTTGGGCTGAGATTGATCAGAACACAAAGAATGAGGAGACAAAAATAGGAAAGAAAGAGGGATGAAAGAGTGAGGGAAGAAAGGACCAGGATGGTTTAGGGGAAAGAGCACTGGATTTGACTAGTGCTTTATACAGGTGGCATCTTTTGATCCCTCCCACAAATGTAGGTGCCATTATTGTCTTTTTGTGTGTCAGACACTGAGAGGGGAGATTCTGACCTGAATTCCTCTATGACTATTTAAGAATTATGTGGTTTTATGGTTTTGAAACATATTTGGAGAAATAGTTGTGTTCATTCAAGTCTTTAGACCCTCTCTACTGTGCCCCCAAAACCTTCCTTGTAGGTTCTTCGGGATGCTAGACTAAGAGTTGGAAATTACCCAAGGAGTCCTCTAGTTATTCTTGATGGGAGAATCCAGGGACCAGAGCTGTTAATTGACTTTCCCTGGATGGTGCTGCTAGTAAGTGATGGAGCTTGTACCTGGCTCCTCCACCTCCAAAACTAGCATTCTTACCATCGAAGCTGCCTTCTGCCTCATCTGCCCTCTTAGGAGGTCAGAAAGACAGAGGGGGTGAGAGATCCGCGTGGCTCATCCACAAAGTGGTACCTACTTCAGGGCCTGGGCTCCGCGGCTCTGGAGCTGGACTTTGCACTACTCAGGATCTCAGAGCTCTCTTCTAGCTCGGACGTCTCCAGTTTGTTATTTCCTTTATTCTTTCAGAGCTGGACAGTCCCGAAGAGTTGGGAAAGAAGCGCATCTGTAGGATTATCACAAAGGACTTTCCCCAGTACTTCGCGGTGGTCTCGCGGATCAAGCAGGAGAGCAACCAGATTGGGCCCGAAGGGGGCATCCTGAGCAGCACCACCGTGCCCCTGGTTCAGGCATCCTTTCCCGAGGGCGCATTGACCAAGAGGATCCGAGTGGGCCTACAGGTAACCCTGGTGCACGTGCACCCATTTTGCGCCAGGGGATCGCTTGTCCTAACCAGTCACTGTTGTTCACCCCAATGGAAGGCCGGGTTTTGAACTGGTGCAGGATTAACCTGAAGTACTTTATGGGGAACTCGACAAGCATTTATCATGTGTGCCAGGCGTTGTGCTGGGTGCTTCAGAGACAAAGATGAAAATGAGGTGGTCCCTGCCCCCTGGAGCGCACGTTCCCTCAGGGGAAACAGCAGCAGCCCTGTAGATAAAAGTGTAATAATGACGACAGGAGGGGACACTGATAATAAACAATAATAATGGTAAAAATTTTATGGTCATGCTATCTATATAATTCTTAGAAGAACCTTGAGAGGTTGTCCCAGTCCTGTCCAGCGCTTTGTGACCCCATTTGGGATTTTCTTGCCAAAGATACTGGAGTGGTTTGCCATTTGAGTTTTATTTACATTAACTAGAAGTTCTGGTTTCTATCCAGACCAAATTGAATTTTTTTTATTTAGAAAATCAATTAGAAATATCAATCAATTCACAATGGTTCATTTAAAAAGCTACTTGTGGGGCAGCTAGGGGGCGCAGTGGATAGAGCATCAGCCCTGAATTCAGGAGGACCCGAGTTCAAATCTGGTCTCAGACACTTAACACTTCCTAGCTGTGTGACCCTGGGCAAGTCATTAAAAAAAGGAAAAAAAAAAACTACTTGTGTCAGGTACTATAATAATTACTGGAAATACAAAGATACAAATGAAATAATCTCAAGAAGAGCATGCTGCTCGCTGAAACACGGATATAATGAAGTAGATACAACCTAATCGAGAGTTAATTTTAGTGGGCTCTAGCAGAAGCACCCGCCACTAACTTGGTGAGATCAGGGGTAAGAATGGTCTTTCTTATATGTCCTCAACTCAAGGATGATAAATTTTCTTTCTACCCTTACAGGGGAATTAACAAATTAAACTATTCTAAGCACTTATTTTTTTAAATCATTTTTAAATTTTAAAAAATAATTATCATTACAAATTCCCACTCATTTAGTGAGTCTGATCAATTTCCATTTGTTACGTAGGAGTCATATAATAGACTTCATTTCTGGCAACAAATAATTTGGGGAATTTAAGTTTTACATCTTCATTGATAAGAAGCTTCATGATGTTGCCCTAGAATTGAAGATTTACAATGATTTCACCCAAGTCGGAAGAAAAGACCAATGAAGGAGGCTAAATTTGGTAGAGCAGAATTCTGTTTCATCCCCTGAGAATCTAAGTGGTTTACTTTACTTCTGAAAGTCTTTTTTTTTCCCACCTGCAAAACTTGTCCCTGGGATACCTCTGAGGCATTCTGCATATTTAAAAAGCCTAAAAGTCACAAGACCGTTCATTGTAAGGTGTCTTATGGAGCTTCAGTATCGTGTTTTCCCTTCATGCTGTAGAAATCTTGGAACAGACCATGTTTACCCCATTCTCAAATTATCTACTTTTCTGTTTCACAAAGTAGCTTAGGCCAGTTAGCAAATAGATCAGTTGTCTCTGAGTGTTCAACCCAATTTTCCCTGGTCTACCAAAGGAAAGGCAGTGTGGTGTAATGCAGCGGTCCTCAAACTTTTTAAATAGGGGCCTGTTCCCTGTCCCTCAGACTGTGGGAGGGCCGGACTATAGTAAAGCTCACACTCTGTCTCCGCCCCTCAGCCCATTTGCCATAACCCGGCGGGCCGCATATACGTCCTCAGCGGACGCAGTTTGAGAACCCCTGGTGTAATGGATAGAGAATCAAGAAGACCTTGATTGCTTTTAATCATGTACTGGCTGTGTGAGTCTGGATAAGTAACTTAACCTGGTATTTCCTGGGTAACTGTTAAGGCTTTAAATTGCAGGCTACCTTAGCAGAGAGGTCACAGTTCTCTTTCCCCACCAAAAAAAGCAACCAAAAAGCAATCTTTTCTCCTTCCCTTCAAGGAAAGTTAGGGATGCAAACACTGGCATTAACCAATGGTTTCTTCATTCGTATAATATCCTTTCTCTGTGTCTAGGCCCAGCCTGTTCCAGAAGAAATTGTGAAAAAAATCCTTGGAAATAAAGCAACTTTTAGTCCCATTGTGACGGTGGAGCCCAGAAGAAGGAAGTTCCATAAACCCATCACGATGACCATTCCTGTGCCTCCTCCCTCAGGAGAAGGTGTAGCCAATGGCTACAAAGGAGACTCCACACCCAATCTGCGCCTTCTTTGTAGCATTACAGGTCTGACTCAGTCGATCGGGTACCCCCTTTTTGGGCCATTCCAGGGATGATCAGTGCTGCTCCAAGCTGCTGGAAAGTGCCTGGAGACGGCATCAGGGTCTGGTCCCACAGTCGTGGGATCGCTCACTTCTGTACCTTCTGCCCACCCAGTCTCCCCTGCCCCCATCCTCGGGCATCCTTCCTCACATGGACCATATAATAGCCTCCTCATTGGTCTTAGAATCTACTGAAATAAGAAGGAGCTTACACGGGCTGCCCAGTGCTGCTCTGAGGTTCAGGATAGGGGGTAGGAGCCAGCTCCCTCTGGAAGTATCAGTGTCTCCACATAACTGCTCTGGTCTCATGGGGTGGAGGAAGCAAGGGATAATGAAAAGTGCACATTAACGAACTTGGAATATTGACAAACGCCACCCCTGTTACAAAGCTAAGGTCTCTGCCATTCATCCTTTCAGGGGGAACGTCGCCTGCACAGTGGGAAGACATCACAGGAACCACGCCACTGACATTCATAAAGGACTCTGTCTCCTTTACGACCAATGTTTCAGCCAGGTATGAAAATTCAGGGGGCCTGAGATTGGTCCCAGAGAGTTGCCATCTTTGTAAAGTACAGGGTCCATACAGGGGAGAGTGCTGTGCCATTTGAGGGTGGTGTGTGATCGATATGAAGCAATTTTAATTTTTAGGAGATGGGGCCTAATTCCAAAATTGTGTATTTTCTCGTTAGGAGTCACTGTTAGCACATGGCCAGGGAATCAGAAAACAAAACAAAAACAACCTTACTCATTCAAAAGAGATAATTTTGGAAACTTTAGGGTAGAATTATGGTAGTTCTCTACAATGGGGAGCAGGGGAAGAAAGAGACAAGGCATCTCTAGTTTTTTCTAAATTATTTATATTTTTAAGAAGGTTCCATGTTTGATTAGACATAGCTTCCTCTTCATCCCTTTCATGATCAAGTTGTTATTTTACCCAGTTATTTTCTGAAATTGTCTATTATATTTCCTGATTATAAAAGCTTGCGGATCTTTTTAAAGGGAAAATTTTTCATTTACTAACTCGTTTCTGTACTTGACTTCCCTAGGTTTTGGCTTGCGGATTGCCATCAAGTTTTGGAAACTGTTGGGTTAGCTACTCAGCTCTATAGGGAATTAATATGTGTCCCATACATGGCCAAGTTTGTGGTTTTTGCCAAAATGAACGATCCCTTGGAATCTTCCTTACGTTGCTTCTGCATGACGGACGATAAAGTGGACAAAACTTTGGAGCAGCAAGAAAATTTTGAGGAAGTTGCAAGAAGCAAAGATATTGAGGTAGGTCCCATTCCCCCAGTAAGGAATCTGTTCATTCAAAAGCTTTAGACTTTGGAGGAGAGAGCAATCTTTTAAAATACAAATGTGAATACTTTGAATCATTGGATCAGAGACTCACAGATATAGCTGGAAGGGGGACCCCTTCTCCCCCCATCATTTTTACACATGATCAGACTAAGATTTTAGTCTACTCTCTTCTTTTTACAGTGAAGGAACCAAGACTTAGTGAAGCCATTTTATTTGCCCAAGGTCACTTGGTGTCAGAAGTCATCCTTGATTTCAAGTTCATTGCTTTTCCCACAGTACCATACTTGCTGTTGTTTTCAAATGAAATATCATATATAAAGCCCTTTGCTAATCTTAAAGGGTTTTAATTTTCCCTCTGCTCTTTTTAAAAAAAAAAAAATTTCTTTGTATGTTGGCCCACTTGTGCTAAGCACATAATGTTTATTGCATGACTGACCATCAGAATTATAGAAATGTAGAATCACAGTTTTAAGGGCCACAGAAGCCACCCAGAAATCCTTCTGCAGAACTGACAAGTCTCTATCCTTAATTTAAAGCCTCTGGTGAATAGATGCTGCTAATCTGCCTCCCAGGATCTCAGAAGGCTGAGGTGATGTCTTCCACTTCTGTGTGGGATGGCTTCCTTTGCTTAGTTCTGAGGCCGTACCCCATATTGTAACCCCTCTTTCCTTCTCACCTTAGAAAAGTGGGGCACAGAGATTGCTTGGTGATGGGATCCCTCCTGGAAAAGCCTTCTTCAGCAGAGAGTCTTTGCCACTTTTTATTGGAATGACTGGCTGGCTGTCATGCTATTTCTCATTGCTGAAAACAGAAAAAATAGGGGCAGCTAGAGGGAGCAGTGGATAGAGCACCAGCCCTGAATTCAGGAGGACCTGAGTTCAAATCTGGTCTCAGGCACTTAACACTTCCTAGCTGTGTGACCCTGGGCAAGTCACTTAACCCCAGCCTCAGGGAAAAAAAAAAATAGAAAAAATAGAGATTAGTTTTGGTCTCTCATGGGTCTGTCGTGTCATCTTCCTCTATGGAGAATGCCACATTATTGTTAGCAGGATGTATTTCAGTTAAACCTGGCACATTCAAATGGACTGTGAAGCCCGGAGATCTGGGCTTCTGGCTGAGGATGGGCATTCACTATTTGGGTGTCATTGGGCAAATCACTGGAAGTCTTTAAGTTCATCCTATGGGAACTAAAAAATACTGAAAGTGCCATGGTTGTCCCAAGGTGTCATGGTGTAATGGAAAGATTAGTAGGTAAGACCCTCAATCCCTTGGTACCTCAGTTTTACCAATATAAAACAGTTAGATTCAATGGCCTTTAAAATCCCTTCCTGCTCCACTCCTGAATGACCTGAGTTTTAATCCTGACTTTGACACTTGCTGTGCAATTTTGGGAAGGTCACTTTTTTTTTTCTCTAATCCTCAGTTTCCCTATTTGATTCAATTTAAAAAAAAAAAAAATCCTCAAGGCTACTATATTCAAAAACCCTGTGATTGGCATGAGGGAGATAAACCCAAAGAATGACGATTAACTTTGATTTTTGTTTTAATGCAGGTCCTGGAAGGAAAACCCATTTATGTCGATTGTTATGGGAATCTGGCCCCCCTCACCAAAGGAGGACACCAATTAGTCTTTAACTTCTACGCTTTCAAAGAGAACAGGCTGCCATTTTCAGTCAAGGTGAGCTAACCCCCGTAGAGATGCTCTGGTTGAAAAATGTTTCAATTTTGGGGGAGGAAGCGATGTACTGTTGATTCTTTATGAGGAATTGTATTTACCAAAATGGTATCCCACTCCTACCTTTTGCCCTTTTCCTATGAAGGCTATTTTAGTGAGTGTCCAAGCTCAAAATTATCAAAAAAACTGTCACCTTTTATGTAATATCTGAATTGCTGATAGGCAAACCCACAATTCTTGAGATCAGTAATTAGGGAAAATCCCTTATTTTCATGAAGAAAATATCTGTAAATCACATGATATGGGGTCTGACACAGCCCCAAATCACCTAGACAGGTATTCAGATATTCTGAGTCTCAGGGCAGCTCGACAGGGCCATCCCGGCTGACGTTTCATCATCGCCACTGTTCTCTTGCCTGTCCTGAGATCTTTCCAATCCAACGTGCTTAACTGCCCAATGGACCTCCATCTCACTACCCGTCTCTTTCAGTAACCATCTTCTCCCCATCTTCTTCTAGATCAGAGACACGAGCCAAGAGCCCTGCGGCCGACTGTCGTTTCTAAAAGAACCAAAGACTACAAAAGGACTGCCCCAAACGGCCGTTTGCAACTTAAATATTACCCTTCCGGCACATAAAAAGGTATCTCTCCCCGCTCTGCTTCCTGTGAATCCCTCCGCCTTCCCACCCTCCCCTGCTAGTCTTAAGGAAGTAGGACCCTGAAATGTGAGCCATGGAATGACTGCTTTGGAACGTGATTCCAGCGACCCAAAGTCCGGTGTCACTCGTCTGTGTGTGGAGAAAGGCTTTGGTTCTTGTGACTGTGGTGTTGGATCCCTGTGGTTGTTCTGACCGGTCTTCTGTTTGCTGCTCATGCTTTTGTTCATGCTCCCAGTAATGTCACGAGTTCCTTTGCTGTGGGTGTGCAGTCTCTAGTTTCTCGGTGTTGGCTTTTTTGGGTTTGCTTTGCTTTCTAAACCAGCTTGCCTTTTGTGCTCCCTACTCAGTCCTTTTCATATCCTGATATTCTTTTCCCTGCTGCCCATTATAATATTCCTTGTCTCTGCAATGCATCTTGGGACCAAAAGGAAACAGAGTCAGATCCAGATGATGAGGTAATATGACCACTTCTGTTTTTATTTTATCAGAAGTAGAATAGAATTGAAAGCTATTTAAGAAAAGCTTTCTGATGAAAGCTGAAGGGTGGGAATATGATAAAGAGAGGATCTAGGTTGATGTCTTTTTAACCTGACTTTTTTAAGTTTAGAGACAGCATATTTTGAGTATATTTCCCTAAAGGAAACAAAAAATGTTTTTATGATTCTCTCACCGTTTTTATTACCAATTTTCACTGACAACATCAAAAGAAAAAGGAGCTCACATAATACGAAAACATAAAATTTCCACTGGGACTCTTTGCTGTGTACCACATCAGCTAGACTAGCTCTACCACATTAGCCCAGTATTTAGTACAGCATAAACTTGGGAGCGTTCTTGTTGCTATCAGCTTAAAGGGTGGAGTTCACCATTCACATAGTCAGGTTCATACCAGGGCCATGAGGGCTTATTCGCTGGCTTTTAATAAAAATTATTTCCCATCCATCTAAGAGGCACTTGCCGTTTGGAAGGGGTTTGGAAGGCTGTTGGACGAGGAGACGGAAGTCTTGTGTTCAGAGGCTGCCTTATGTGTCTTTGGAAAAATCACTTCCCCTCTCTGGCCCTCAGTTTCCCTTTTCTGTAAGATGAGAGGTTTGGACCAGATGACCTCTATGACACTTTCCAACCTATTACTGTTTTATCCTGGATATATCTATATACGTATTCCATTGATTGATTTTCTATATATAGATATATAAATTTTTATAGATAGATACTGATATGATTATATTGATACACATATATAATATGTGTGTGTATATATATATATATATATATATATATATATACACATACCTACATAGCCATATGCACATATTATATATATATATTTTTATATATATATATATACACACACACACACACACACACACACACACATATATATATATATCAGAGATGTCACAGGAGAATACATAAAGAGCTTGAATCAGAATCAGCAAGATGTGGATCTAAATCCCACTTCTGAAACACGCTAGTTAGTGTGATTCTGGCCAAGTCACTTTGCCTTGAGGGAATTGAGTGTTCCATTGAGATGATAGGTTTAGAGAAAAATTATTCACCTACCTATGTGTGCTTATATACTTAGACACATGCATACATATATATGTATATATTAATATATGTGTGTGATATGTAGATGTTCAGATGTTTACACACCTTAGTAACCAAGGTTTAAATTTTGAGTTCTCATAGCTCTCCCCAAATTATACTATCGCTCAGTGTAATAAATACCACAGACCTTTATTTAGCTCCTACTGTATACTGATTAATGTTCTAAGTCTGGGAAGAGATAAAAAAGTTAACCTTGACAGTGGAGTTATTTTATTTTTAAACACACAAACACTTAATCAGAATCATAAGTGACAACAGCAATAGCTAGAACACAACTGATGTTTTTGCCAATCATAATATCAGTGTCTTTTGAAATTTGCAACCCCTTATTTCCTGCCAGAAACAAACTTCTCCCATGCCTTCATTGATTGGTCCGTTAACTGCAGTCTTTTTAGATAGAGTTGACCTTGTGGCCTATGGGCTTTTAGGACATAATGAGTCTGAACAAGATCCTCGTCAGTCTAAGACAGAGTGTGTCATGTTTTCTGTCTCTTTGTAATTCCTTGTAGCGTCCTGTGTTAGTGCTTCTCTACCTGACCAACTGGGCTCTTTGGGAGAAGGGAGGAGGCGGGAGCACGGGTCTTGGGAGGAACTCTGTAGGTTTACTAAAATGTTTAATTACAGAGAGAGCCCAAATAGAGATAAATGTTATAGTAAGTGACATCATCACAAGCATATTTCAATGCTTTGCAAATGTCACACAGAAAATCAGTGGAAAAGGAAAAATCGACTTTTTACCTTTTTTTTATTTTTTAATTTTTTGCAGACAGAGAAAGCCGATCGTCGCCAGAGCTTTGCATCTTTGGCCCTACGTAAGCGCTATAGCTACTTGACTGAGCCTGGAATGAGTGAGTTTCCTAACATATTTACTAATAATATATATGAACTTTTATAAGAAGAGACATTTTTTCTATACTTATTTAATTCTTGGTGTCAGTTGGAAACACAAAATAAATGAGACATTTTTGAAGGAGAAATTCTTGGAGAAATTATACATTTTTTTGCTGTAAGAATTCGGGTTGGGATGGAGGTATAGAAGGTGGGGGGGAAACGGCTAGTTCATCGCTCCAAAGCCAAATTTTAATAGAGATCATTGCAAAGTGTTCCTCTGTTAAAAAGATTCATTCTTCTGTCTTTGTCAAATTATCATGCACTCATCCTAGTTTGTTCCTAGGCTTATAGTTCTAGGGCTAGAGAGAATCTCAGATGCTCTTAAAAGTGCTGAACAGTGATGATCCATGATCATTTTTATTTATCTTCAGTTCCTTCACTTGAAATGCATTCAAAGTTGTAGTGAGTAGCTGATCTCTTTCTTATCCTTCATTCCTAGTTAAGTCTTAATAACCCATTTGTTATTCATTTTTCTTCTTCTTCATTGGTCATTCTGCAATCTTCTCCCTCTTGACTTTCCCTTCTTCTTACAATGACATCAGTTCCCTCCCTGTCGTATCTGCTAAGTTGTGTTTCTTTCTCAAGAATTAGTTTTCATTTCTTTGTCATCCACCCTTCCAATGCATTTTCAAGGTGTCGATTTCCCATCATAGCAGTAATATCTTCAGTTCATTTGGGCATCTGCCATCTTTGGAAAGGCATTTTTTATTCTTTTGGGGGCTCTTTTGACACCTTCAACCTCCATTCCTAGACTCATGTAAAAGTTGTCCAATCAGGCAGTAAATCCATTCACTTATAATTCAATCAGATGATTGGGTTGATGATCTCTTTGTTATCACTTCTTCCATAAGGGGCTGGTTTGATTGCTTCAATTATTCCATCAAATTATTGAACACCTTCTGGCCTCGGATACTTAACACTTCCTAGCTGTGGGACCTTGGGCAAGTCACTGAGCCCCAATTGTCTCAGAAAAAAAATAAAAAAATAAAATAAACACCCATTTACAGACGTATAGAATATCAGAAGACCACGTAGCCCAACATTTTACTGAGAAAAAAGTTGAAACCCAATGAACGAGGGCGAATTACTCAAAGTGCTTCTGCTAATAATGGAAAATAATATCCAATAATAATTGATCATTGGACTGAGGCTGAACTAAAAATCCATGTTTTTGGATTCTTGGTCCAGTATTCTTTATACTACCTACTTTAGCTAATGGGATGAAGCATAAAATAAGATCTCTGCCCTCAGGAACCTGCAAACTGGCTGGGGAGATAAACTATGTATGCACACACATGCATATACACAATTAGACATACATTCAACAAATATCCAATTCTGTGAACAGAATTCGGTCCTTGAGCTGGGGACTGGGTAAGGGACAAGGGACATACAATGCTGGTATCCTGGAACTTACCAAGGAATACTAGTGACTGTGTGCCTCCCAAATAGGCCCTGTTCATGCATCATGGATAGAGAACAAGCATCAGAGTTGGGGGGAGACCTCTGCTCCCTCTTGATGGTGTGATCCTGAGAAAGATAGCTAAGCCTCTCAGTGCCCCAAGAAACTCTCTAAGAATATTGATTACATTGCAGGAAACCATCCGCATTGGTGGGGAGAGTTCCAAGCAGGGGACAGAAATAGCCTTCTTGGATAAAAATGAGCATTATATTGATTCTGGTGTGAATGGCAGAATCTCCAGCTCTGAATCCAGGAAGAGCAGCAAAGTGATAGGAAAATACCTTATCGACAATTTTAATCTGAAGTGCAAGAATTAGTACCTAGAACTCAAAAAGTGAACTAAGATGCTAAAGGGCATCTGAATTCAGGTGGCTTTCTTGAATGGTCCTGGGGGGGGGGGTTGTTAGGGACACAGAAGGGAGGACTAGAGTTTGTTGACCTTGTTTTCTCAAGAAAATTGATCTTAGTGCCCCATTTCCTGACAAGCTCTTGAAATACGCTGACCTTAGAATTAATTCTACTCTGCTGTTCAAATACCGTCAGTAATATTCGATGCAACTCCAATAATGATATAAAATTGTGTCTGGTTTTTGTCCAGTACCTTGACCATATAGGAGTCACCCTGGTTAAGTACCTAGCCGATATCTCTCAGGCAACATCTTTAGACTTTTCAGCTTTTCCTTGGGTCAGCGGAGATGGCTCGGAGTACAAAGTTTCACAGAATCTCTGCTGCTACTCATGGTGTTTAGCTTTAGCTAAAATATGTCTAATTTCTCTTCTCAACTCAGGAAAGAGAGGCAGTTAGCTTTTGTGAGGGTTGCTAGACTGCTAAAGGAGTAAGCTCTCATGTTTGGAGGGAAGATGGGCAGGGAACAATAGAAAGAAAAAGGAAGTGGCTCTTACTGTATGAAATCACAGCCACAGATTTGCAAAGGCTTGCCATTAAAAGTTCTCCTTTTATTTTTTATTATTTTTAATTTAATTTAATTTTAAAATTTAATTTAATTTTATTAATTTTTAATTTAATTTAACCTTGTAGTTATTAAGTGTCTGAGGCCAGATTCGAATTCAGGTTCTCCTGACTCCAGGGTACCATCTAGCTGCCCCTCAGCTCCTTTTTCAAATCAGGAGACTAAAACACAGAAAGGTGAATTCATTTGCTCAAGGTCACACTAGGAGGAAAGAGGCAGAGTGAAATTTGAACCCAGGTCCCTTGGGTAGCTGCAAATCTGTTGAGCCTCCTAGTGCTATAGAAAACTGGCTGTAAGTCCAGAGCTTCCTGAAGACTATTTTACCATCCATAGAGACCTTGGAACATAGAACGTCAGAGTTAGAAATGGCCTGAGAATGTAGAATGTTAGTGATGGAAAAAACTTTAGAACACTTATTGATGGAACAGGAAAAGATCTCAGGACAGAGACTGAGAGGGATCTTAGAGCCCAGAATGTCAGGGCTGTGGGAAGGTCATGAGCTGGAAAGAACCTTCCATTATCAAATGAGCTGTTGGAATAGAAGGGATTCTAGAATACAGGGTGTCAGTGGAAGAAGGTACCTTAGAGATCAGCTTGTCCAAACACTTCATTGTACAAATCATTTTTGAAAATCACATCCCTGGAAAGAAGGGCTTTGCCTAAGGTGCCCCAGCTTATTTTGCATAATCAGTGTGCTATTTCCTCTAGAGGAAAGCAGGAAACAAGAAATCTTCCAAAGACAAAATAGTCATAGCCAAAAATACAATGCCGGTGCTGACAAACAAACCAGAGTCCATAGAACTGGGATTGCCCCCAAATGATCCATCCCTTCATCTTTCAACCCAAATAATTTCAAAATAATATATTTGCATCAAATGATGTATTTACCAAGGGTTCCTTATATTTCCCATGGAATTGTGGGAACATCACATGAGTATTAGGGGGTCTCCTAGTCTACCCTAGTTCTTCCTGCTTTCTTAAGAATAAGATGAAAGCACCAGAAAGGATGTTTTCTGAATATTTGAATTTAAATGTACACTAGGAATGAACATCTTCACCCTTGTGGGAGTAGCTGCTAATCCAAGAAGTGGATTGTAGCATTGATTGACACGGGCACAGCACGAAGAGGAACATAAAGAGATGAGGAGTCTTCCGTTTGCCCTTCGCATTTCACTATTATTCTGAGCTGGTGTTTTTTGGAAGTGAGACTTGGATGAACTTTGAAGTAGAACTTTAAACCCTTGGCAGCTGACTCAAGTCTTTGTTGGGAGCTCGGTCTGATGCGCCGAGCTATAGAAAGGCTGGGGGGCTTGGTCAACCTTGACGTTCCTTGAGCTCACCAACTCCACTGCTAGATTTTGGCCCCGTGGCCAGAAGACCGGTGGGCTGCCCTTGCTCCTCAAGGGGGTAACTCTTCCAACATCATGGTCTGTGGGCTTGGGCATTCTGGGAACTAAGTCCGTATTCTGAAAATATTCTCGAGTTATTTATTACTTTTACAATTGCTAGAATCCGGTGGGGGCGGAGGGTGGATGAGGAAGTACACTGTACTTACTTATTATGCACTGGAGGTGATTAAAAATGTTGAAAACCCAAGCTGAACTTTTGTTGCTTTTGTATTTCCCTTACGATACCTTTTGAGAATTTCAAGTTACCAAAATACCGATAACAACGATAATAAGGTCAAGACAACTCTGGGGTGGCTCTGACCTTAGAAATGGGCGTACGATTAGGAAATTCGACAATTTTTAGGTACTGGATTTTCTCGATATCTCAAAAGGTACCAAGACACCACCTTTCATGGAAAAAGTGTGCTCTTCTTTTAAAATGCCTCTTGTGGAAATTTTTTTGAGTGTATATATGATGCATATAATATGGCCTATCAACTGTATTACATCCTTTGCTTGTTTTTGACATGATAAACCGTGCATGATACCGATGTTTTTGGTTGCTTTGCTTGCTTACGTTGATCATGAATCATTTTTTTTCCCCATTTGTTATGTGTGACACCTGCTTTTTAAGCCATTTCATGGTCTTTGGTTTTTTTTTTTTTTTTTTAAGTTTATTTATTTTAACCAAATAAAAGGAATATACTGCATGGAACAAAAAAAATAAAATAAAATAAAACAGATGCAAAAAATTCCTTTTTTTTTCCTTTGAAATTCCAACTCAGAAATTTTCTTGCTCTTATTGGCTTTATGAGTGTGAAGCGTAATCGAATTGTGCATGGGAGATAAAGATTTGAATTCTAGTGGCTTCACAGTTTGCACATCAGTTGCCTGTCACTTAAGATATCTTGGGTTCTGCATGAAGTAGGCTTTGAGTGGCTTTTGACAAAGTTTTCTAGATACTTCTGTCAACCTACACGAGTTTATATTGTTTTAAATAGGTGCAATCTATGCCGCTAAAAGGTGCCAAAGGGAGGACATTCTAAATTACTAAAATGCTAATCGTTTGGTTGCACAAACATACAGGCAAAATGGGACCGCTAATGTGATTTCAAAAGTAGCCTATGAGAAAGTCAATAGGAAGTAAGAGAAGAATTTTTGGTTCTGGTTATTTTTCTCATCCGTGGATTCTTTCTTTGGGTTTTGTTTTCCATTGTTGGCACATTTGGTTGCTGCGTGCTTTCTGTCTTTGATTTCTCATCGCTCCTTGTTTTTACATATCTCTATTATCTTTTACTTTGGATCAGTTATGAATCTGTGGAACATTTTTTTTTCCTTTGTTCTTTTTCAGTCATTCTTTTTGCCTCTCCCATTCTGAATCATACAAACAATTGTACTTGCTTTTGTAATATTTACAAAATTTACTGACCAATTTTCTTCTCTGGTCTCTCTGTTTTTCAACCATTTTTGTTGATTTTTATGTTTGATTTTGATTTTGAAATTTAAGAAACAGTTGAACGGAGTGCAGGAGCCACGAGATCCCTACCCGTCACTTGCTCCTCATACAAGTCATTCTTTTCTACGAGACCCTATCAGTCCTGGACCACAGCTCCCATGACAGTGCCTGGACAAACCAAGTCAGGCTTGACTTCCTTGTCCAGTTCTTCTTCCAATACTCCATCAGCTTCTCCATTAAAGTCAATATGGTCTGTTTCTTCTCCTTCTCCAATCAAATCCACCCTAGGCGCGTCGACGACATCGTCGGTTAAGTCCATTAGCGACGTGGCGTCCCCGATCAGATCCTTCCGGACGGTCTCTTCACCAATAAAAACCGTTGTTTCTCAGCCTCCCTACGGCGTCCAAGTCTCTCCCGGGTCACTTGTTAGAGCTCCCGCCATAACCGAGGCTGCTCTCTCTCCTTTAAAAGGGCTGGCATCCAGTTCGACCTTTTCCTCTCGGACCTCTCCGGTGACCACGGCCGGCTCCCTTTTGGAGAGGTCATCCATTACCATGACCCCCCCAGCGTCCCCTAAGTCCAACATTAACATGTATTCTTCAACCTTGCCCTTTAAATCGATCATCACTTCCGCCCCTCCGCTGGTGTCTTCCCCCTTAAAGTCTGTGGTGTCTCCCGCTAAGTCGGCAGTCGAGGCTGTTTCTGCCACCAAGGCCATGGTGGCTTCCTCTCTTGCTTCTCCCGCCAAACACATGACCGGGCACGCAGAGGTAGCATTAGTTAACGGTTCCATTTCACCTCTGAAGTATCCGTCCACCTCGGCTTTGATTAACGGAGCCAAAGCCTCGGCCACCGCCACGCTGCAGGAAAAAATCTCTGCGGCCACAAACTCCGTCAGCTGCGGTGTCGGCGCCGCCGCCGACGCGGTGGAGAAAGCGTTCTCCACCACAACCGCCATGCCATTCTCCCCACTCAGGTCATTCGTGTCTTCGGCACCGTCCGCTTTTCAGTCCATAAGAACTCCTTCCGTGAGTGCGCTCTACACATCCCTGGGGTCCTCGATGTCCGCAACTACCTCATCCGTCACTTCGTCCACGATCACTGTGCCCGTGTACTCCGTAGTCAACGTCTTGTCGGAACCGGCGCTCAAGAAACTCCCGGACTCCACCTCGATCACAAAATCCGCGGCTGCCCTGTTGTCGCCCATTAAAACGTTGACTCCAGAGCCGCGTCCCCAGCCCCATTTCAACCGGACGTCGTCCCCCATTAAGTCGTCCTTGTTCCTCGCGCCCTCCGCTCTCAAGCTCTCCACTCCCTCCTCTTTATCTTCGAGTCAGGAGATTCTGAAAGATGTGGCAGAGATGAAGGAGGACCTCATGAGGATGACCGCCATCCTGCAGACGGACGTGGCCGAGGAGAAACCATTCCCTGCGGAGCCGGCCAAAGAGGGAAGGATAGATGACGAAGAGCCCTTCAAGATCGTTGAGAAAGTCAAGGAGGATTTGGTCAAAGTCAGTGAGATCCTCAAGAAGGACGTGTGTGTGGAAGGCAAAGGGGCGGCCGCGGGCTCCAAAAGCGACAAAGGACGCTCCCCCGAAGATGACTGGACCGAGTTTAGTTCAGAAGAAATAAAGGAAGCGAGGCAGCAACAAGCCGCCCCGTGCCCTCTCGTGCCCACCCCAGAAAGGGTCCAGATAAAAGCAAAAACGATGTCGGAAAAGGATTACAACCTGACCAAAGTCATTGATTACTTAACAAATGACATTGGGAGCAGCTCATTAACGAACTTAAAGTACAAGCTGGAAGATGCAAAGAAAGACGGCGAGGAAAGACAGAAAAGGATTTTAAAGCCAGCAATCGCTTTGCAGGAGCACAAGCTGAAGATGCCTCCAGCCTCCATGAGGCCCTCCACCTCGGAAAAAGAATTGTGCAAAATTGCAGATTCCTTCTACGGCACCGATACCATCTTGGAATCTCCCGATGATTTCTCTCAACACGACCAAGACAAAAGCCCCCTGTCCGATAGCGGCTTTGAAACAAGAAGCGAGAAGACACCTTCCGCCCCACAGAGTGCGGAGAGCACGGGCCCCAAGCCGCTTTTCCATGAAGTTCCCATCCCTCCGGTCATCACCGAAACGAGAACCGAAGTGGTCCACGTGATCCGAAGCTACGAGCCCTCTTCGGGAGAGATCACGGAGTCCCAGGAACGGCCCCTGTCGCCCAAACCCTCGCCGCCCTTTGCGGAACTGGAGCCAAAGCCAACCGCTTCCAGTATTAAAGAGAAAGTCAAAGTGTTTCAGATGAAAGCCAACGGAGAGGAGGAAGAGCGTACCCGGGCGACGGGCAAAGGCGTCCGTGTCAAGGAGGAGACCCACATCACCACTACCACGCGCATGGTGTACCATTCGCCGCCGGGGGGCGAAGGCAGCTCGGAGAGAATCGAAGAGACCATGTCTGTCCACGACATCATGAAGGCCTTTCAGTCGGGGCGGGACCCGTCCAAAGAACTGGCAGGTCTGTTTGAGCATAAGTCTGCCGTCACACCAGATGTGCACAAGTCTGCTGCTGAGAGCCCACCCCAGCATGCAGAGAGGGACAGCCCAATGAAACCCAAACTGGAGCGTATTATAGAGGTCCACATCGAAAAAGGTAACCAAGCCGAACCCACTGAAGTCATTATTAGAGAGACCAAAAAGCATCCCGAAAAGGAAATGTTTGTATATCAGAAAGACTTGTCTCGGGGCGATATTAACCTAAAAGATTTTCTGCCTGAGAAACATGAGGCTTTTCCCAGTTCGGAGGAGCAGGGTCCAGCCGAGGAAGAAGAGCTAACCGCGGAAGAGTCCCTGCCTTCCTACCTGGAGTCTTCGAGAGTAAACACTCCCGTGTCCCAGGAAGAAGACAGCCGCCCTAGTTCTGCCCAACTCATGTCTGATGACTCGTACAAAACGTTGAAGCTTTTGAGTCAACACTCGATAGAATACCATGATGATGAGTTGTCAGAACTAAGAGGGGAGTCTTACAGGTTTGCTGAGAAAATGCTTCTTTCAGAAAAGCTAGATGTGTCTCACAATGATACCGAGGAGTCGGTTACAGACCACGCTGTACCCCTTAGTATGGAGTTACAGGGGTCTGATAAAAGATCCAGGGACAAAATAGCCCCTGCCCCTAAAAGAGAGATTCTCTCCAAAATCTATAAAGATGTTTCTGAAAATGGTCTAGGTAAAATGTCCAAAGATGAGCATTTTGATAAAGTGACAGTATTACACTACTCTGGAGACGTAAGTAGCCCAAAACATGCCATGTGGATGCGGTTTACTGAGGACAGATTAGACAGAGGTAGAGAGAAGTTGCTATATGAAGACAGGGTGGACAGGACCGTTAAGGAGGCAGAAGAGAAACTGACGGAAGTGTCCCAGTTTTTTCGTGACAAAACGGAAAAGTTGAACGACGAGCTGCAGTCTCCCGAGAAAAAAGCTCGGCCCCAGAATGCCAAAGACGCCCCTTCCTCCCAGAGCTCGGCCAGCAGCAGTCCCGAGAAGTTACCGCTGACCGAGTCCTCGACGTCTGGCGAGGACTGGGCTAGAGCCAAGCAGCCCGTGCGAGATGTCAAGGGCTTGCCGAAGGCCGAGGAGAGGAAAGCTGCCAGTTTGCCCAGCAGTCCGGAGCGGAAGCTCCTGTCCAAGCAGACGGAGGATGGCGCGCCGCCGGGGGAAGCCAGGGGAGGGCTTTCCCAGAGTAAAGCTTCGGAAGCTGGCTTCCAGCTCAAACAGTCCAAACTCAGTTCCATCCGGTTAAAATTTGAACAGAGCATCCACCCGAAAAGTAAAGAGGGATCTCAGGAAGAAAAAAAGCCGGATGGCCCGTCCAAAATCCCAGTAAAAAAAATACAGGAGAGCAAGCTCCCCGTCCACCAAGCGTACGGTAGAGAAAAGGCACAGAAGGCGGTGGGTCCCGCGGATGGAGGGGCATCTTTGCAAAGGGAACCGCCGGTGGTGAAGGGAGAGCCGTCCCAGAACGGGGAAATAGTGGCGGATGGTGCCGGTTCTGCCGACCTCAAGAAACCGAGAACTGATGTGTCGAGTAAACCGCTAGCCGAACGTTATTCTGAGCAGCAGTCAAAAGACTTGGCTTATAGCCTGAGCTCAGACTTGGCAACTAAGGGACCATGGGACAAAAAGATTTTTAGAACGTGGGAAAGTCCAGGGGCCACTAACCATAAGGCACAGAAAGAAAAACTCTCCCACGTGCTTGTTCACGACATCCAAGAAAATCACGTCGACCACGCAGAGATTCAGGGTCTTGAGCCAAAGGGCGAGTTGATCTCTGTGTCCGAGAGAGAACGCCAGTTGTTAACAAATGGAGCTCACTCCGAAATGAAGGAAGTGACTGTAAAATCTCCGTCCAAAAAGGTTTTATATAGGGAGTTTGTGGTCAAAGAAGGAGGGTGCGCCACCAGAACCGGTGACCAGGCCCCCCAGAAAAGCGAAGGCCCGGCCGTGTCACACATCCCGGTCCGAATTGCCGAGGAGAGGAAACCGTTGTCATCCTCTGCCATTCCCGACGGTTTCTGTGACCAGTCCAAATTTCCCCACTATGAACCGCCCCCCAAATCACCCCAATCCAGTTTGAGTAAAGAGACATTTGAGAGCCATCAGCTCAATTCCATAGAAGAGGAAAAGGTCACTTATTCCGAGATCAGCAAAATCTCCAAGCGTCAGAGTTACGTAGGGTTGTGTCCTCCCCTGGAGGAGACCGAGACGTCCCCTACCAAGTCCCCCGATTCCTTAGAATTTAGCCCAGGAAAGGAGTCCCCCTCCAGTGATCTCTTTGACCACAGTCCCATGGACGGATTGGAAAAGCGTGCCCCGTTAGCCGAGACAGAGGGAGGGAAAGAGATCAAGACTTTGCCCGTTTACGTTAGCTTTGTCCAAGTAGGGAAACAGTACGAGAAGGAAATACAACAAGGAAATGTAAAGAGAATCGTGAGTCAGGAGTGTAAGACAGTCCAGGAGACCAGGGGGGCGTTCTTTACCACCAGACAGCAGAAACAGCCCCCTTCCCCCCAGGGCAGCCCGGAAGATGACACTCTAGAACAAGTGTCCTTTTTGGACAGTTCGGGGAAGAGCCCTTTAACCCCAGAAACGCCCAGCTCCGAGGAAGTGAGTTATGAATTTACCTCTAAGACACCCGACTCACTTATAGCTTATATTCCGGGCAAACCCAGCCCAATCCCTGAGGTTTCTGAGGAGTCAGAGGAGGAGGAGCAGGTTAAGTCCACTTCCCTAAAACAGATAGCAGTTGTCGACCTAGAAACTCCCTCCGCTCTGAGCAAAGACTCTCCCAAAAGGTCCAAAGGTAACAGGGTTGCCTATATTGAGTTTCCGCCTCCCCCCCCACTGGATGCGGACCAGGGAGAGCCAGAGAAGAGGGGCTCTTATTCCCCCGAGAGGGAGGTAGAGATGACTGAAGTCAGTCTGCAGGACGAGCACGACAAGTACCAGCTGGCCGAGCCCGTCATCCGGGTTCAGCCCCCGTCTCCGGTTCCTCCCGGGGCGGAGGTCAGTGACTCTAGCGACGACGAATCCATCTACCAACCGGTCCCGATCAAAAAGTACACTTTCAAACTAAAGGATGTGGAAGATGATCACAGAGACGGTCCCAGATCCAAAAGTGCCGAAAGAACGCCCACCCCGAAAGAATCGGGAGGCAACGGCCCCAGAAAGGAAAGCGAGCTCGACATGGGGCTCGACTCGCCGCAGAACGAGGCGGCTCAGAACGGGAACAATGACCAGTCCGTCACCGAGTGCTCCATCGCCACCACGGCAGAGTTCTCTCACGACACAGACGCCACGGAGATCGACTCTCTCGATGGCTATGACCTTCAGGACGAGGACGATGGCCTCACGGAGAGTGACTCCAAGCTCCCGAGCCAAGCCCTCGACATCAAAAAAGACGTGTGGAACACAGAGGGCATCCTGAAGCCCGCCGACCGATCTTTTAGTCAGAGCAAGCTCGAAGTGATCGAGGAGGAGGAGGGAAAGGGAGGGCCCGAGGAAGAAAAGCCTCTCCCCAAAGGCTCGGAGAAGGTTCCTGAGAAGACCGAGCAGAAGTCAGGGACCCAGTTCTTCACCTTGGAAGGCAGACATCCCGACCGATCCGTGTTTCCAGATACCTATTTCAGCTACAAGGTAGACGAAGAGTTCGCAACCCCTTTCAAGACGGTAGCCACCAAGAGTCTAGATTTCGATCCTTGGTCTAATAACCGGGGGGACGACGAAGTGTTTGAGACAAAGTCGAGGGAAGATGAGTCCAAGCCGTTCGGCCTGGCGGTGGAAGACCGTTCTCAAGCCACGACCCCCGACACCACCCCAGCCAGAACGCCCACCGATGAAAGTACCCCAACTAGTGAACCCAACCCCTTCCCATTTCACGAAGGGAAGATGTTTGAGATGACTCGCAGTGGCGCAATTGACATGAGCAAGAGGGATTTTGTTGAAGAGAGGCTCCAATTTTTCCAGATTGGTGAGCATACTTCTGAAGGGAAGTCAGGGGACAAGGGGGAAGGGGATAAAACCATGGGCACTGCCACCACACAGCCACAGGCAGGGGACACCACAGTAGAAACAGACCTAGAGAGAACAGTAGAGGCACCCGCGGTTGAGCACAAACCCGCCATTCAGCCCGGTGGAGAGTGTCAGGAGGCAGCCCTCAGTAGTAGCCCACCGGAGAAGCCGCCGCCGGCGGTGGCCACCGCTTCCAAGGTCGATCCCAAGCTGCGCACGCCGATCAAAATGGGGATTTCCGCGTCCACCATGACCATGAAGAAAGATGGCCCCGGAGAAGGGACAGAGAAAGTGGAAGCTATGCTTTCCAGTGGTCAGGGCTTAGAGAATGAAACCGTAACAGTGATTCCGAGTGCAGCGAATAGCCAGAAAGACTTTAGGCCAAAAGAAAAGCATGATTTTCAAAAAGATAATTTTAATAACAACAACAATTTGGATTCGTCCACTATGCAGACAGATAACCTGGCCAGTAATGTAGCGCTCCCAGACCATTCCGTAGCCACTTGTGCCACTGAGAAAGCTAACCCAGGCCAAAGCTCTTTAGGGGCGCTCCAAGGACACTGTTTAAAAGAGGCGCAGAAAGTAACCGAAGAACAGAAAAAGAAAAAGGAATCGATAGGGCTTAGGCCAAAGTCCAAGCTGCCCATAAAGGCCACCTCCTCCAGAGATGCCTTCCCGCCAAAGCATGTTCCCAGCAAGGCAGTGGGTAAAGGAAGGCCAGTCAGTAGGCCCGAGAGAGCCAAACCCCCCAATTCTCCTCCCTGTGTAGAAGTCAGGTCCAGGATTCCGATAAAAAACCCACCCAGAGAGAACGTAGCTCTAGTCAGAGAAGCAGGCGCCAAGCCCAAGCCGGGCCAGTTAGAGAGGGGCAAGATCAAGCAGCTTCCTTCCAAATTGCCCGTAAAGGTAAGATCCGCCTGCGTGGCCACGACCACAGTGAAAGTCAGGAAAACACAGCTCAGGGAGGTGTGTAAACATTCGATTGAATATTTTAAGGGAATTAGTGGGGAGACGCTAAAGCTCGTGGACCGCCTGGCTGAGGAAGACAAAAAGATGCAGCCCGAGGGGTCCGATGACGAAGACAGTACGTCCAGAAATACGTCCTCCTCAGAAGTGCCTCGGGTTTGCCCACCTCCCATTACACCGAAGTCCGCTAGAGATAAGAGAAAGGAGGCAGCGGCATTAAAATCAAAGAATGCAAAGGCCGGCAGTGAGAAAAGGAGCAGTAGGACTGGTGAGGATGAAGGCAGTCAGGTTTCTGGAGCGCTTTGGGCTCTCGTCCTGGAGATCCAGCCTAGTCTGTAAAACTTTCCCACTTGTTGATGCTAGTGCATGACGTGTCGTGATTGCCTGTGGAGTGAATTAACTGTAGTGCTCATTGTCCGTGTCATCTGTCTGTGCTGTCTTAGAGAATCTTCTTTCTTCCTTTCTGAACAAACGCTGCACCGTAGACGAGCTAGGGAAGCATGCTGAAACCCATTGGTGTCATTCAGTGCTTTACGTGGGGCTCTGGCGATCCCGACTCTCCGTCCGAGGAGAGGAGGACGAGGGTCGGACGGCCCTCGCTGTGCGTCTCCGCCCGTACGCAGACCAGAACCGTCCTAACCGTTTGTAGCAAACTCATCAGCATGTTTAACTCCATTATACAACATCCATTTAGTCGGCCACTTGGCCTTATGCAGGTGGAAACATAACGAACTCTGTCAAAAAAAACTATTATTAAATTTTGTTAAAAGAATCTGTGGAGGTCATTAGGATACATTTGAGTTTCAGCAATAGCCCCTCTGTAAAACCCAAGTACTTCTAAAGCACAATTTTCCAACGTGACGTCTTTCTCTATAAGTTTTTTAACTAAGAAATTGTACATCGCAGGTCCACAAAGTCCATGTGAACGGACTGATATCAGGATGGCCATTGTGGCTGATCATCTGGGGCTGAGCTGGACAGGTGAGTGCTTGGCCCACCCCCACCCTTCCCCCCCGAAAGAATGGCAAACCTTCTTCTCCTGCCGTCTGCAAATCAGAGCAGGCCCCGAGCAACGCCAAGCCTTACTCCACATGTTACAAAATACTGTTCTCCCCTTCGACGGCTTCTTGGGTTTTTTTTTTAATGTCTGCTACTAAGGAGACAACAGCAAGATTATTTTAGGGATTGGTGATCAAGGAATTTTAACGAGGCAAACTTGCCTCGTTTTGTTTTTTCTAACAAAAGTTAATTCTGTTGGCCTGTAGTCAACTCTCTCACTTCTCTGTGCCAAAAAGAGAAGAGACTTGGATAATGCAAAATATCTCCAGTCATGCAGAAATGTGTGTGTATGTATATAAATATATATATATATGAATGTATACATATATACAAGTATATACATTCGTATACATACAAATACACATATATAAATTCATATGTACATATACATTCATATATATAAATATACATTTACATTCATATATACACAAATACACATATATATTCATATGTACATATACATTCATATATAAATATACATTTACATTCATATATACACAAATACACATATATATTCATATCTATACATCTATATGTATACATTCACATATATACAAATACACATATACATTCATATGTACATTCATATATGTAAATATACATTTACATTCATATATACACAAATAAACATATATAAATTCATATGTACATATATATTCATATATAAATATACATTTACATTCATATATACACAAATACACATATATATTCATATCTATACATCTATATGTATACATTCACATATATACAAATACACATACATTCATATGTACATGTACATTCATATATATAAATATACATTTACATTCATATATACACAAATACACATATATAAATTCATATGTACATATACATTCATATATAAATATACATTTACATTCACATATATACAAATACACATATACATTCATATGTACATTCATATATATAAATACACATTTACATTCATATATATACAAATACACATATATATTCATATGTACATATACATTCATATATATAAATATACATTTACATTCATATATACACAAATACACATATATATTCATATCTATACATCTACATGTATACATTCACATATATACAAATACACATATACATTCATATGTACATTCATATATACACATATTCATATGTACATATACACACATAGATACTTCATATATATACAAACACACATATATACATTCATATACATACATATACACATATACATTTGTATATATACAAACACACATGGATACATTCATATATATACACCTCTGGAAGGTGCTGGGGGAGATACAATATTTAGCTAAGAGGAGGGTTTTGCTATCTTAGATCCATAAAGTGCTCCATAAGGGGTAGCTCTGTGTGTGTGTGTGTGTGTGTGTGTGTGTGTGTGTGTGTGTGTGTGTGTGTATGTGTGTGTATCTTAGGCTGCATTTCTAAAGCAAATACATAATGTACATACAGGATACAAAACTCTCATCTTAACTATATTGTATCTCTCCCAGCACCTTCCATGTTCTGCCCACAGTAGGTATAGAGCAAATTCTATTAGATGAATAACTGAACCAGTGGGAAGAAAGCAAATGGCCTCCTGTTTTATGTAAAAATCCTAGATTATATTAGTATTTTTTGAGGTAGCTTCTTTTGAGTTTTTGCCTAAAGGGTGCTCTGTTGAGATGATTACAGTGATGTCCTGCAGGTGAAAACATAATTGCTTTCCTACCAAACTAAGGGGCTTAGGTTTAAGCCCCAGAGGGTAATTCAGTACTACCAGAAAGTACCAATATACAGCAGTTCTCTTATTTTCATTGTTGGCGTCTCTTAACAAGCATTTTCAGAAGTGTGTGATAAAGCCATAATGGGTGGTCTTCAAAATCCTTTTGTTTTTCCTCTTGTTTTCCAGAACTGGCGAGAGAGCTGAATTTTTCCGTGGATGAAATCAACCAAATCCGTGTAGAAAATCCCAATTCTTTAATTGCTCAGAGCTTCATGTTATTAAAAAAATGGGTTACCCGAGATGGAAAAAATGCGACAAGTATGATGGGATATTTTACTTTTCCTTTGACAACTGTCTTCCACCTAGTTTATGGGGAAATTATCCAGGCCAGTGGATAATCCTTTGGTCTGATATATTGAGGTGCATTTGGGAAAAGTTCAGTGATAAGTTTTTAGTTTGGCTTTTAGAGAGACTGAAGGAGTGGGCGTGGGGGGTGGTGTGTGTGTGCTTATGTGTGTATGGGTATGTGTGATCACTTGGGACTTTTTGTTTTATGATGGTAACACTATCCAAGTCTGCTAAAGTTGAAAAAAGCTGGCAATTGCTGGACAAAAATCCGAGCCAATTTTTAATAAGTTCTGGGTGGGCAGGGAGGAGGAGAAAAGGGAGACAGGAATTCCCAATAATAAGAAACAAGCATCATCTTGCTCACCTACAGGCCAGGTATTTCTTGTGCTGCTGTCCCCCTGTCAGTCTCTCTCCTCCCGCACCCCTCCCCACCATTCTTTTGGCTGTATAAACCCCCCAACCAAGACAATCAAGCGCCATGAGTTATAAGTAATTTCCTTGCATTTGCTTGGGTCAGGACGATACTGTAAGCAAGTACTCTAATTAAATTGTTAAATATCAAATGTGAAACTAATTGCTTTGGTAGTTTGCCATCTTAAGAAGCAAAACTTGATTTAGTATTTGATTAAACGGCTTGTTACCAAGGAGATGGAAGAATGATTGGAAGTTACAGCATTTCCTATCTGCTTTCTAGACTATCTGTGCCGTTCTTATCAAGTGCAGCTTACAGAGTACTTACGGAACCCTGCCACTGACAGGCAGCAACTTAGGATTGGGGGGAGGCCACCTGAGGAATTAGGAAATACAGCTGATTTCTGGGGGGAAATGATGGCATTCACGTTGTCCCAGTTATCTTTTCATCCTTTTTTCTCCCCCTTTTCAGCTGATGCCTTAACCTCTGTCTTGACAAAAATTAACCGAATAGATATAGTGACCTTGCTGGAAGGACCAATATTTGATTATGGAAATATTTCCGGCACCAGGAGCTTTGCGGAAGAAAACAATGCTTTTCATGATCCTGTTGATGGTAATTCAATCTCGTGTTTATTTAAGCATTTAATTAAGTTGAAAACTTGATAAGCCAAGATAGTCACTCAAAAAGAAACTGAGTTGGAATTCTCAGAATGCTCAGAACATTTTTCCTTGTAGAATCACAACTATAGGACATTTGTTTGTATGAAAATATTGGCTGAAATCTCAGAGTATTTTAATTTTTAGAGGGAATGAAATACAAAAACCAAAGTGTCTGAAGTTTTACCTAGTCTTACAGGTGGTTTTGATTCTTGGGCTATGACCAAAAGACTGAGCCGCTAAAATAAGAAAATTCCATTTCTAAGTAGTTGAATGGCTAGTTTCCTGAAAATGAATCACTTTGGCCATTTTAATTTTTAAAAAATTAATGAAAAAGTTCTATATTAGTTCAGTTCTTGCCTTATGAACAATACATTGGATCAAAATGACATAATTGCACCCACTCTTATGGTCATAATGTGACTTCCTGGTAATAAATGGTTTAGTAAAAAAGGATGAAAAACCACTTTGCATGGATTGATTGATGAAAATGTATAGCTAGCCTTC
Organism: Sminthopsis crassicaudata; assembly: GCF_048593235.1. Classification (NCBI taxonomy): domain Eukaryota; kingdom Metazoa; phylum Chordata; class Mammalia; order Dasyuromorphia; family Dasyuridae; genus Sminthopsis; species Sminthopsis crassicaudata. The sequence continues at coordinate 663,613,936 of NC_133618.1, forward strand.
ATAACAGAATTTTTTTGTATTTAAATAGTTTAGTCATTTTTTTAAGCTATCAGTACTTCGCCACTGAGAAAGGTGTATTCATACTATGGATCATAAAACAAAGCAATATTTTCAATACAATGGGCAGAGATAAGACATTACTAATCATTTTCTCTGTATGAACTATACAGAATGTTCATTATTGTGATCATTTGCATGACCAGGACAATCATATAATCACTCAGCCTTCAGCTGTTATTTTATTTGGAAATAAATTTATATTTTTATTTTATATTATTTGGAAATAAGGTCTTAGTTATTTTATTTGGAGATAATTCTTGGTGTTAAAATATCAAGAATGATTTGTTCAACATGTTGCTTTTTATGGAAAGTGAGATTCTCTCAGCTTCATAAATTGAAATTGTTGTCTACGTCAAGTTAGCAAAAGGAAAGTCGAAGGTTTTTCTTGGTGATGAGAGTTGAGAGCAGAGTTGTTTTCATCTGTGCCCAAAGTATTGAAAATATGTTTAAAGCCTTTATTGAGAAAGAAGGAGAAAAGTGGATCAGTATGGACAATCTTTTCCCACAATTTCTAAAGACCTGTTGTGACTAATATAATTCACTAACTCATGTTTTCTCTGTATGTTTTGTGCTAAGGAATAACAATCAAATTATTAGGTAATATTTGTTGTTTTCTAAAAGCAAGGTTTGACACCAAATGTATTCTAGTTTTTGAACAACATTAATATGAGGAATAATAATGACAGAAATGATTAATTTTCCAATTCACAAGTATTGTGAAGCTTCCTAATGACTGGGGCTTCAAGGGTCACACTATGAGTAAAAGCCTGCTGTAATACTAATCGAAAAAATCCTTTGCATGAGACTCAGACTACTTTGCTATCCAGAGCAGTGTGTAGTTTTCCAAATTCTTGATTAATAACATTTTTCACAAAATATTATTTTAATTTTTTAAAAATATTTTAAAATCTGATTTTAAAAAATATATATATTTCCTCAGATAAATTATTGAAACCATATCTTTCAGGACACTGCTGGTGTCAAGTCCTCAACCATAATAACTTTAGGTTAAATTCAGGCAGTTTGATTACTGCACATTTAATTAATTATTCTTTTACAATTTTCTCTTTTTTTTTTTAAACATGTTTCCCTGAATGGTTTTTTTTGTATATCAGATAAAATTTGAGATATGTATTCCCAAAAAACTTACACTAAATACTTACCACAAACAGTGGCATTGTTTACATGAAAAAAAATTTTAATTTAGAATCATTTCCTGAGATTGTGCTTGCCTACTTGGGCCAAATTTTCAGCCAGCCTTTGGCCTGAAAACAATCTTGTGCATAATCATCCCGTGCACGTCTAGAGAGGGAATTGGATTTATGAGAAGATACCCAATTGGTGTTTGCCATCTGAGGCTGACTGAAAATTTAGCCCTTTGTCTCTGTGGAATGCTAATGGAATAAATAAATGTGTTCTGTTGCCAGTTCTGTCTCTCCTCTTCTCTGAAACCTCCCAGAACTTCCTTTCCTCAACAAGACCAGACGGCTTTTGACCTTTCTCTGAGCTAAGGCAGAAAGAAAAAAGGCAATGTAGTCTTTCTAAAAGGAAAAAAAAAATTATTTCTCCTTTTTGGGGCAAGTTGGTCAGACGTTCAGGGTCCTAACACTCCTTGGGTTTCCTAACACTCATCGTGTGTGTTCAGTCTAATTCTTGGCAAGTTGCTGTTCCCACATCTTCATTATTCGTCTGTTCTTTTCTTTCTTTCATTTGATCAGTGATTGTGATTGTTCCCATTTCACCGAAATCACTTCCGTCGCCTAGATCGCCAGGAACTCCCTATTCACTCCAGTCCTCTCCTCCGTATAATTTTACAGGGGCTGAAGTTTTCATCTAGACTCTTTCCAGTAGTTGCTGCTTTTTGATTCTTCTCCTGTACTTTTCCCTTGAGAGATCCCTCTGCTTTTGCTTAGAAGTCCTATAGCCTCCACTGCTGGTTTCTATTTCTAGCACCTAGGACAGTGCCGGGCTTTTACATTCATTGACTACCTTTAAATCATATTATGCGTGCTGACTCTGACCTGTATGTATTTCTAATAGACATAGAGTCAAATGGCATGGCTGTAATGTAGGGTTTTTTAACAGGATGACCCAGAGGCAGAAATAATTATTTGTAAAACTGAAATTCGCTCTTGAAATCTGCTCTGTTTTTTGCTGTTTCCTTCAAGATGAAATTTTCTTATACCTATTAGGGAAAAAAATGGGTCCAGAGTGTGGCACTTATTCACAAATTATCATAATTTTGCCACAAATATTCTTTTCCTTACCTCTGACCTTTGATAAGTCACTTCCCCTTCTGAGGAAAATGAGGGTTTTTGATTGACCAACCTCCAAGATCCCATCCAACTCTAAGTCTGCTCCTAGGATCTTTTACTTAATTAGTAGCATTTTAAAATATAAATATACATCCTGCACGGGGTTCGGTTGGGGTCTTGTTGTTCCATTAAATTCAGCTAAATTTGTAATTTCACTAACATCATTTTTCAACTCATTGTGCATTTTCATACTAGATATAATTTGTCATTTTGAGTCTGTTTTTGTTGTATCATGATTCATTCTAGTTCGTCCAAATGTACTGTCTTCCATAGGTTATCCTTCCCTTCAAGTGGAACTGGAAACCCCCAGTGCGTTGTACTACCCTCCACCCACCCCTTTCCAGCAAGATGATTATTTTAGCGATCTGTCTAGCATAGAGTCACCCCTTAGAACTCCCAGTAGACTGAGTGACGGGCTAGTAGCTTCCCAGGGAAATGTAGACGGAGCGACGGAAGGACCTCCCGTGGTAACTGCAGAAGACACTTCGTTGGAAGATGGCAAGCTGGACTTCCCGGGGTCTCCGCAAGTTGTCCCCGGAGGGACGGACGGAGAGGACCGCCAGCTGGAGGACGCCTGTCCGAGCGCGTATCCCCGCCACCTCGGAGGCTTGACCGGGCTCTCCAAGGAAGTAGAAAAGACTAGCAAAGTAGCAATGAGCCTTAAGTGGCAGGAGAGAGGCAACTCTGGTCCTGAGGAGGAGATGACGGAAGAAAGACTGAAGTCTCTTTTTGAGGACATTCAGCTGGAAGAAGGGACGGAGGCTGAGGAGATGACAGAAGAAAAGGTTCGGGCTCTTCTCCGAGGGGTAGAGCAAGCCGAACGGGAAATGTATTCAATTACAGGTTGGCAGAACGAGACCTCCGCTGGCAGCCCCGAGCCGCCGATGCCGGGTCGCAGGATAGCTGGTGGGTTACTCGATCGGCTGGACGACAGGTACGGACGCGCCCGCGGGGATTGGGGCGAGGCTCGGAGTGCCAGGACTAAGGTGTGTGCTTGAAAAGCTCCCAAATTGGAGGCTCCTTCCTGCACCTCATAGGGCACTTCCGTCGCCTAGATCGCCAGACCCTGAAAGACCCAGGAAGTTGTTCCTTATGCTGAACGGGAGAAATAAAGTCTCCAAGTGGGAATTCTGTGTGTGCCTGTGCAGGATGCTGTGCTAACATGAGCGTGAGTGTGAGTATGAGAGTGTGAGTGTGTGTGTGTGTGTGTGTGTGTGTGTGTGTGTGTGTGTGCGCCTAGACATTTTTTCCTGGTTCTCTAAATGCAAAATCAGTGCCGCCTTTTGGGCTCCCAGGTGCCTGGGGGGGCAGCAGGAGAAATCCAGGACACCACCATCTCTTGGGGTGCTTTACGCTCCATGCACTGGTAGACAAAGGGGCACAATGGAATCCTAGGACAACATCAACTCCTGGATTAATCACTTGTTCTTTGATTAGTGTCCCCAAAAGGCTGTCTTCTTGATATTTTTTTTTTTAATTTTTGTTGAGGCAATTGGGGTTAAAAGACTTGCCTGGGACACACAACCAGGAAGTGTTAAGTCTGAGGGCAGATTAGAACTCAGGTTCTCCTGGCTTCAGGGCTGGTGCTCTATTCACTGCACCACCCAGATGCCCCTGTTCATTTAGAGAAAAAATGGGAGTAGCCAGTTGATGCGGTGGATGATGAGATGCACTGAATTTTTTGGTTTGGGTTCTGTTTGGGCTGGGGGGAGCACAGGCTATCCGGGTTAAGTGACTTGCTCTGGGTCACATAGCTAATAAATATCAAGTATCTGAGCCTGCATTTGGACGCAGGTCCTCCCGAGTCCAGGGCTGGTGCCTTGTTCACTAGCTGGTGCCTGATGGGCAGGCCATTTCCAAGTTCAAGAGAAACCAGGAAGAATTTTCATTGGACACTGGAGTCCCAGCTTCAAGATTACAGATAACTTTCAAGGGTCAAAACACCTTTGTTATAGTTTATTGGTTTTTTTTTTTTTGGGGGGGGGGGGTAAAATGTGATTTGTAGTATTTTAGAACTTGCAATGACTGAGTTCTGGGCTACGTGACACTTTTCTTTGTTCATCTCTTCCAGCCCCGACCAATGTAGGGACTCTATTACCTCATATCTCAAAGGAGAAGCTGGGAAATTTGAAGCCAACGGCAGCCACCCCGAGGCCTTTCCCGAAACCACGGCCAAGTCTCACATCCAGGAGTCGCCGAATGACGTCGGGAAGCCGAGGGACAAGGAGCCTCTGAAACCAAAAACCCCAGCTTCCGGCCGCAGCGACGGCCCAGCAGCCTACCAGAAATCTGTGGAAGAGACTAGCAAGCATTTAGCAGATGAGATCAAAACCTCTGTGCCTGTCAGTGTGAAAAAGATGAATAGGACTTCTCCCGGGGATGCAAAGCCACGGCTAAACCTCCATGAGGAAGAGGGATCGGTCTTGTCTGAGCACAAGGTACAGGGTCCAATTCTTAGCGGTTAGCTTGTGGGTCTGCTCCGCCTGAGGATGGTCATGATGTCACTTGATATCCTTGGGGGCGTGAGGATTTTGATATCTATCTTAAAAGTCCCTGGGATGGAGACCTCAAATTATGTGACAAAGGCTTCTCATTGGCAAAGAAGCCAGCCCCCTGAATCATCTTCCACCCAGTGTAAGTGACCTGCCCAATGTCGGGTTAATCGGCAAATCCAAATCTGGGATCCCGATTCCTCATCTGAGCTCTTCTATCCATCTCATCAAGAGAGGGCTAGTCTTTTCATCGAGCCCGTCATTGCTCCAATAAAGTAATTAATTAATTGATTAGTTTTCTTAAGTATAGAGTCACATTAAATATAGAGGGTGCATTCGAAGGCCAAAGGTCCAAAGTTCAGAGGTCCAAGTTCACATCCCAGCTTTGTCATTGGCTCCCTTGAGTAAGCTGCATTCAATGACTTTCCCCGTCCTCATCTGTAAAAGTGAGAATTGTAAGGGAAGTGTTTGTTTTGTAAACCTTAAAGTCTTAGAGAAATTCAAGTTACTCACATAAATACATAAAGGTAGCCAACCAGATCTAGTCTCTTCCCTTATAAGGCCCCGTTCTTTAACCACAAAGGCATTTAGAAGCAGAAAAAAAGATTTCTGCAACCTAAGAAACGGGACTTACTCACCTCTGTGATGCAATGGTAATGAATTAGTAAAATTCCTGGCTTTTGTTTAAAAGCTTTTCTTCATTTGTTTTTGTAGGTCTGATTTGGGGAAAACGGAAGGAAATTTGGGAACTTAAAAGCTGAAAGTCATTTAAATGATCTTTACTTTTGTACAGATCATTTTGTGCATTGTTTTAAGCACATCTTTCTTTGGTGCAATTATTTATTTGGTCAAATCAGTAGCTATAAAAAAGGTTTCTTGGGGTATCTGTCTCTTTTCCTTTCCATAATCTTTGGCATTTCTTAAAACAGAAGTGATAGAAAGTCCATAGAATTTGGAAATCATGCTGCCTCCCTCCTACTTCCTTTAGCTGCCTGGCTCCCTCCAGCCTTTGTATGCACTTCCTTGATTCATGGATCGGGCACCAATAAATTTAAAAACCACTGGCAGCCTTTGGCCAGGCCCTCACAATTCCCAGGCACCATAGTCTAAGCCGGGAGCCTTCAAAGAGAAGAAGGAAAACTTTCTGATACTTGTGACATTTTGATCATTTCCTCTCAGTTTCTCAATTGGGAGAGATTTTCTTAAAAGATTCTTTTAAAGATAACTTATCTACTTTATTAATCACATTCTTTGATTTGCCTTCTTTTGACCATTTCTCTTCTTATTAGCAGAAAAAATAGAAGATTTATTCATACAACTAGTGCTTGCTAAGAACTTACTATGTGCCAGGCCCTGAGTTAGGTGCCAAGAGTACAAGACCGTGATAAAATAGCTTTTGCCTTCTTGGGAGGTTACTTGCTGTTCAAAACCCACCTTGACTGTAAAAGTCAGTGAGAGGAAAGGGAAATGAAAGTGGCGTATACATGTGATATTGGGGGGAATGTTACTAGCATAATTGCACGGATGATTGCTAGGCTGAATATACATTTTAAGCCATTTTTTATGGTGGCTTTTTAAAATCAGGGTTTTCCTAGGTAAAATTCCCTTTTATTTTAGTTTTTGCAGTACAGCCACTTTGAGGGGCAGGTGGTGCAGTGGATGGAGGGCAGGGATGCCTGGGTTTGAATTTTAGAAGTTTGACACAGAGCAAGTAATTTAACCTTTGAGCACCCCGGACAACTGAGGCACTAATAAGGAACAGGGAAGGTGCCGGCGGCCTACATTGGGAGAGAGGGATTCTCTCAGAATTCCCTATACTAAAGAAATCAAAGTTCTAGGACCTCTCTCTAATTCCTTGGGTCATTTCATTTGGAGTGGGCCTTGAATAAATTAATTATATGGTAATGTTTCCTTTAGAGGGACCCCCTCTTCCACAATCTTGACAAGGGGCAACAGTTATGTGATTATATAACTAGTTATGTAACTATATATAAAATCAGTTAAATAACTTTAATCAGAAACAATCTATTAGCAGTGGTCATACTGCAGTCAAGAGATCTTTAGCAGTTACAATGACTCATGGAGTTTGCACAGCCTGTACTATAATTCACATAAGTATTCCTAGAGCCTTCTGAAAGCTCCCAAGAGAGTGTGGAAGGGAGGTTCTCATCCCTAATCAAGTCACCAGTCATTCAAGCAAGAGAAAAGAGGACTGCTTGAAAGATTCATTGGGCTTTTCCTTAAATGAGTTTTCATGGAGGAGCCCAACCAGTCGTTTTCCACCATCATCATTAAAGAACTGAAAAGTGAGATGCAGGCAGATTGCTTTCTCATTCAGGTGAAGTTGAGACCCCCACACTTCCCACCCCAAATAACGTAGACATAAACAGAGCCTAAATATATAAGAGAGATCTCCACTGTAGCCATTGTGGCTACAGCAAATGGAGACCAACAAAGTCATCAACTGTATCATCTCAGAAAACAGCCACCCTTTTTGTTCCTCCCAAAAATCAGGTTAAAAGTCTAAGTGCGTCTCTTACCCGGATCGCTGCCTGCTGTTACCAGGTAAATAACCACCACTTCTCACCCCGCCCCCTGCAGCTGCCCACGGCAGGGACCGCTGGGGAAGTCCTTGCCTCCCAAATCTCTGACTCACTTACCCCGGGGGACAGGCAGGGAATAAGTGGCGGGGGTCTCCCACGCTGCCCCCTTGGCCCGGGCCCCCCTGGGAGAGCTCGCTCACTCGCCCTGCCGGGCATTGTCTCTTACTCTTTTTCAGTTTCCAAATGGTGGCTCTTATATCTAAAGCACAGTGTTTTTGACTAATTCAGCAGCTGGCTTCTCGGAGGTTTCCCCTTTGCTTCCTTCTCCCCATTAATGTCGCTACCCCGGACTGGTGACTTTCCTTGGGAAAGACCAGTTCCTCATCTGTCGGCTGAATTTCTTTCACAGAGCTGTTATAAGGAAAGGACTTTGCTCCTTATAGCACTGTAGAAAGATGAGCTATAATCATGGCTGTTGTGTGATCGGTGTTGGGATTGCCCCTTCAGAGCACCCCAAGTTAATGTAATAGTATCTCAGGAAATTAAAACAGGGCAGCATGCAGGAAATACCTTAAATATGGCTTCTCTCCCAGGAGAGAATTAAGAGGAGGAGAAAAGATGTCACCAAAAACCCCACACAACTAATCAGCTCTTCTTCCTATGGCTGTCCTACGATCTGCTTTACAGTAACTTTTTCCCAAATTCAAAACAATTGATACTGGCTTATCCTGTATTTTTTTTCCTGATTTCTCTCGATGTCTGACTGTATTTTGATTTTCTGCTCCTATGGACTTTTCCACAACTACTGTCTATTGGGCCGTCATGTTTTAAGAGTAGACAAATATATTTAGAAAATAACGTATTATTTCCAGAGCCCTTTCATTAAAAATCAGACGTGGAATCATCTCTATGTATGCCATTGTCCACTCTATTAAATTTGTGAAGGGACAGGTTTTTTTCTTCCCAAGACAGTGGGCATGTCATAATTATTTGTTGAAATTTAATGCTTTTTCCCAATTTTTCATAAGAACCTAAGGGAGTGCTCTTTTCAGGAGTACACATCCAGATGTCAGTTTTGCTAAAATATTCCATTTTTCTACTTCTCTCATTTCAGACCTCTTCTGAAATATGTACACACACATGCATAAGTACATGCACGTATATAGGTATGCCCATAGGTGCATATATATTGTGCTGGATTCAGGAAATAACCCTGTCCTTTTCATGTTTGGAATTTGTAAGACAAGATAAATAGACATAAATTTAAAAATACCCTTTTAGTAATATATAAAAATCTCATTTTTAATGGAAAATTATCTGGAATCTCTAAATTTCCATTAGGATTTTCAAAAATCCAAGATCCTTTTTCTTAGCTGTAGTGAGATTACTTTTGTCAAGAATTTTGACTTTAATTATGTGTATTGGAATATTTAAAACCTATTTCAAAATAAATTTTTGTTTTGAACTTTTGCTAATCTGATCCAAGGAGTAGAAATAATTTTCGACATCCCAAATATTTTTTGAAGTTCTGCAGTTTGTGATTTTGTGTGTGTGTGTGTGAGATTCCTTCTCCCAAAATGTCCCCCTTCCTTGTTCTCTCCTCTCTTCTCTTTTCCCTCTGTCTGCATACACTCCAAAAGTTTTGGCCTCCTGGGTGTTTTTTAATTGTTCTACCCATTCAGTTATTTATGTGTTCACTCTTAATTAAGCACCTAATGTGTGCCGAGCAGTCATTCACTGTTCTAGGCCCAGAGCCTTCTGAACATGAAGACTTTTATTTTCTTAAATCACACAAAAAGAAATAAGGAAAATATTTTTTTTTCTTGATTTCCCATCCTGATGTGTCTCTTCTTTTAAACGTGCTGGTAAAACTCAACCCCGAATACATTTGTCAGGACGATAAAGAGAGTGAGAGTTACTCAAGCTCAGAGGAAGAACGGAAAGTCACTACTAGAATTATTCGCCGACGTTTGATTATAAAGGTATCCCCCAGTTGGATTGGTGGGAGGGATTCTTGGAAATCCCTTCTGAGTGGGTTTTGGTATTTAGCATGTCTTGCTTTTGTAAAGATGCTTAGATTAACTGTTCCTGAAAGTTGAGGACTACTAAACAGCAGTCTGCATGGCAGGGTGTTTCTATCTACACTAATATGCGACCTTTAGCAGCAAATGAGTGGCTTCAGAAGGTCTCCGTACAACTTGTTTAAGAGTTGCTAGATTGCATGAACCACTAATCCATCTTGGAAAATGAGGCAACTTAATGAAATTCAGGACCAATGTTGCAGAATGTCTGCCCAGGGATAGGAGGAATATGATTACAATTCTTTCCCTTTCTGATCTCAAATGCCTCTTGCTTATCCTTCTAGCTTGAGAAATGATAGTCAGGCTTTCATTAATTACAGGCTTATGGAAAAGGTAGGAGAGAGTCCTGGCATGTGACAGGATGAAAATCAAGGAAGCTTTTCATACGTGTGTGGGCATGTATATGTATGTAATTTTGTGTGTGTGTGTGTGTATGTATAAATGAAACATATTTCTTTTTTTTTTAACCATATACATATATTCTCTTTTATTGAAATCTTATTTGGAAATTTTTTTAAATTAATTTTATAATTATAATATTTTTTGACAGTACAGATGCATAGGTAATTTTTTACAACATTATCCCTTGTACTCCCTTCTCTTCCGAATTTTTCCCCTCTTTCCCTTCACCCCCTCCCCTAGATGGCAGGCATTCCCATACATATTAAATATCTTATAGTATATCCTAGATACAATATAAATGTGCAGAACCAAATTTTGTTGTTATTGTTATTGTTGTTGCAAAGGAAGAATTGGATTCGGAAGGTAAAAATGACCTGGGGAGAAAAACAAAAATGCTCACAGTTTACACTCATTTCCCAGTGTTCCTTCTCTGGGTTTAGCTGATTCTGTCCATCATTGATCAATTGGAACTGGATTAGATCTTCTCTATGAAACATATTTCTTCAAAAGAACCAATCAAACTTTATCAAACTGAAGAATGACCATGAAGAGAGAGGGGGGCCTTTAGCCATAAAAAACCTAAAGCCACCCGATGCTGTCAGAGTCTGGTTTAAGATTTCCTGGATGGATCCTGCTGAATTTAGATACTCCCTGGACTTTATCTTCACACATGTCAAAGTCCAATGGATTTCCTATTTATAGGTCTTTCTGCCTATAGTCGACTATTCGAATAGCCTTGCCCAAATCCTTTTCGACATAGTATTAACAGTGTCGTGGTTAGAGAATGTGAGGAAATAAGGGAGTATTTTCAACAAACTATGTTGTTTGTTGTGTAAAACAATGTATAGTATTCCTAGATATGCCTATGTTTATGTAAAGATGCACATTTATGTGTGTATGTATCTACACACATATATCCATGTGTATGTGTGTGAATTAATCTGTATATAAGGATCCCCGAGGTCACATCTTGATTTAATTTTCATTTTGTCAATGTTTTGTTGTATTTTTATTTAACTTGTTAAATATTTTCCAGACACATTTTAATGTGATTTAGACCACTCTCCGGCCCATATACTTATACCTTCTGTTCTCCGAGGCCTTTGATGGGTTCACTCCCAGGGAAGTGAGCCAATTTCATACTCTGTATGTTCAGAATCTGTGGAACTTGCTGGGTGATGATTTTTATAAAGGGCAAATGAATAAAAGGAAGCAACGTCCCAGATTTGTCCTTGGACAATGAGTTCTTTCAAAGACTTCTTGAATAATAAGGTAGAAAATAAGTCATCCTCTGAAATCTCATGGGGGAAGAAATATATCCAGGGAGATCCCCAGATTAACCTCGGGCCAGAGAAGGTGTTCACACAGAATCAGGAGGCAGCTTCCTGCCCGATTTCACAGGAGCAAAGCCCAGTCATTAGTGTCTGAAATAGCCTGACCTATCATACTAACCCACAGTGAGACACTGGGAAAAATCAGGATTTCAAGCTAGAAGAAGAGAGATCACCTGATCTGCCCCTTCCATCATTTTACTGATAAGGAAGCTGAACCATAGAGTTGCAGTGGCTATGCTTTAAAAAACAGCATAGCCATGTGCAAAGTCAGGCCTTCAGTCTAAAAATCCTGTTCTTCTTGAATTTTCCTCTCTGTGTGTCTTGCTCCAGTCCAGTGCCTGGCACATAGTAGGTGCTTAATAAATGCCCATTGATTGGTAGAATCCACATGACTAATACACATTGAACTTCATTACCTCATCAATACTTAACTGCTTTAAGGAGTCGTGATTTTACCAATATAGGTTTGAACCCTGTAACAGAGTTCTGTAACAACCAAAATAAGTGCCTACTGTGTACCAACCACCTGGGATATAAAGACAAAAGTGGACCATCCCTCCCCTCAAGGAGGGGATTCATTCTTTTGAATCTCTTGTCCTGTGATTCTGCAACCTTTGAACAAATCAATCCGATGAGTAGAATTATTAGATATTACTCCGTGAGAACAGTGAGTGAACAGGTTTTCACCCCTGGGAATGGCTTCCCATCTTCAAAAATATAAATTTCCGTTTAGACTCATGCCCACAAGAAGCAGAATAGTATTTTTCATGTTCCTCTTTTTGCATTTCTTTTGTAAGTTTGAAAAGGAAGCAGAGATGTATTTTAATCTGTGGTTGGGAAACCATGTTAAGAGTTTGGTGAGTTCTTTGGTGGGGTTACTGCCTTCAACAGCCCAGATCCGTCAGTCAACAAGCGTCAGTTAAATCAGCTCCATCATTAAGATTGAAAGCAAAGTGACACGGGAGTCTAAGTTATTGTAACTTTTTTTTTTTTTTCTGACAGTGTTACAAGATCAGGGAGGTTGTTGACACTGGTCACTGGATTTTAACAGGACGTGAACTACGTTCCTCATCTGGCCTCTTGGGACAAGATGAAGGTGGAGGCTCATTGTGGTTAGGTGGTTCTATTAGCAGCCTATCAACAAAACCTAGTGAGGATGGCAGCTAATGTTAATGATTAATATTTACTTATATGCCGCTGTAAGATTGTCAAACGCATCTCCGCCTGATGAGCCTCTTCACCCTGACCTAAATTGGGCTTTTGTTAGTGAAACCTAAATTCAGCATCACCTCAGTGCCACTAGGAGGCATCAGATATTAGGGAGAAAACCTGACACATAGCAAATAGCCAGCATCCTAATTGGGCTTTGTAAGGCTAAATGCATCTAGTCGATTTAATTACCATCGGCGTCTTATGTTCAGGAGCATTTGGAAAGGAAAATTGCCCGATGAGCTCATTTTAAATGGAAATATGAGACATAGAGTCACTACATTTTTTTCACTTGCTTGACCCCAATGGTATTTCGCCAGTGCCTTGCTTAGAGAGAGAAATCTAGCTTTCCAGCCAGGTCTGTTCCTCTGTTAAAGGGTCAGCATTATCTTGCAGCGACTCCAGACTTGAGTCATGGCTCTGAATAAGAGAATGGAGAAAGGCATCAGAATATCAGAATGGCGTTTAGCACACACTGGGCAGCCATCTTTTTCACTGTATTTCCAGAATATGGCGGCCGTTCCATTCACCTCCATCTAAGATCCTAGACTTTTAGGGCTGGGAGAGATGATCTCCTTCAGGCCCTTCATCATACAGAGCCCAATTAGAACTGGAGCTATTTCTGATTGATCTAAGTCAGTGACCAGTGTCGACAACCTCCTCGATCTACTAGCCTTGTAAAAAGTGGCTGGGGTTAGTTCAACATGGCGCATTCTCCTAGAATTGTTGCTAGTTCACTGAGCTCTAGACAAAGAGGGTGCACAAATGCACTCGTGCAAACCTCTCAAATACTGAACAGACTGCAGTAGGCACTTAGCATAGGTCCAAAAGAGCTGGGATGTGGATGGAGAGCCCTGGACTCGGAGGCAGCAGACACAGATCCAGGTCCCACTCTAAGCCTTCCCAGGTTCTGTTCTTCTGGGAAAGTCACTTTAAATTTTCTCTAAAATGAGGATTTTAGGTCCTGAGACCCAAGTTATTTTACTTAATCAGACAACGAAAGTCAGTGAATTTGAACATCTAGGGAGAAATAACCAGGGAGGGAAATATCCAGGGAAGCTGCATTTGGAGTCTGAAGACCCGAGTTCAAATCCCGATTGCAATTCCCCATGTTGGACAGTCCCCATCCTTCTCTAGAACTGAGGGAATCAGGTTAGAATGAGATTAGATCACTGATCTCATTGCACATGTTCTAAAGATAAAGTATCATGGAACATCAGTCAATCTGGAGGTTTTAGATCCTTTTTTATTCAATTCACCAGCTATAATTAAGCACCTACTGCATACAAGGCAATCTCTTGGTGCATACCACAGAAATTAAATAAATCTTGAGTGTTTATAGGGAGGGCAGCCAGAGTTGGTGCCTTGACAGTTGCTAATCAGTGTTAACAAATAATAGCTAACACCTCCAGAAGAGACCATTTCGACAATACTGAGTGTCAGATGCTCCCACCTTTGTGGGTCACTAGATGAAGCACTGCTTCAAGATCTACCTCAGATACTTACTGGCTGAGGAACTCCGACCAAGTCACCAATCTCTCTCAGCATCAGTTTACTTATCTATAAAATGGGGAATAATAATAAGACCTACTCACAGTCCTGCTATCAAATGAGATAATAGCTAAAAAGCATCCTGCCACCTTAGAGGAATGTAAATGTTTATTATTATTAAATACTACTAATAGTGCACCAGATATAATTTCCCAAATCTTTACACGTTTTCTTCCAGAACCTTTTCTCTTCCCATGGTTCTTTTCAGTTTAATTTGTACCTTACATTGAGGAAAAAAAAAATTTAAGTGAAAAAAATCCATAGGACCTTGTCCTTGTTGGGATATTATAAAAACCCAAAAAACAGATTTCACAGTTTCCTACACTTATGTATTGTAATAAGAACTACAGAGTTTTCTATTCAGAATGGTGATTCAAGCTTTAATTCTGAGTGCTGGCTGGGATTGTAATCTGATATTTCTTCCTCTTTACAAAAGAAGTAACTTGATTTTAGAAGTATGGTGGTAGGAGAGACTCCTAAGTCCAGAATTCGAATTTTCCCATCATCTTTCTGACCACAAGTTACTCACTTTCTGAGCCTCAATTTCCTTGTCTGAAAATCAAGTGGGTTGGAGCTGATCGATTTCTAAATTCTCTCAGCATTGCTCTGATTGTCCAATTGGTTTCTAAGGGCTCTTCTAGTTCTGTCAGCTCTGAATTTGGTGATTCTTATTCTGCCCCCACCAACTTCTACATCCTTCTCAGAGCTAATTCTCCTCCAGGCGCCTGTACTAGAGCATGCATTTTCAGGGCCGCCCACAATCATGGAACCAGAGACTCCTGTATCCTCACATTACTGAGATGTTCCATGATATTCGTAAAGTAGAGAAATTTTTCCAACACTCCGTCAGTGGCTTTCTAGAACCACTTTGCGTGCTTCAAATATTCGGTCATTTTCTTCATTTTTTCCCCTCTGGAGTATTAAATGCATTTCATATTCCATCTTCTTAAATTCTGGCAGTGCATGGGTGTGGCATGTGGAATGGTGTGGACCTCTCGGAATATAGGTTCGATTTAATTGCTCGTTTCTATGACATATTCTTTAGGGAGAGGAAGCAAAAAACATTCCCGGTGAGTCTGTTACAGAAGAACAGTTCACTGATGAAGAAGGCACTATCGTCACGAGAAAAGTAAATGACTGTTGGGGTTCTGCTCTTGCTACTCTGATTTTCTGCATTCAAAAAAACAATGCTTGGCTTTTTTTTTTTCTACCTTTGTTAATGGAAGAAAAAAAATGTGTTTTCCCTTATTGATCCCCACAGATCACACGGAAAGTAGTAAGACGTATCGCTTTACCACAGGAATGGATAGTTGGTGAAATGGTAATGGCGGGTGTTGGCCAAGAGGGGGGAAAAGGCAGAGGACTAATTAAAGGCTTTGTGAATGACCTCACTCGTGTGGCTCAAAGATAGGGCTTTCCTGTGTGGCCGAATGCAATTGTCTCACTTTTGACAAGAGAAGCAGGAATGGGCTTATTATCTGCTTAAAATTCTCCCAGAATTCTATCTCCTGCTGAAGAGAGAAGGATGAAATTCTTTTGAAACCAACAGTTGAAAAAAGGGTTCATTACATTTTGACTTAAACTGCTTTGGCTGTTTCTGTGTGTGCTTGGTACAGTGCCTGATACAGAGTGGGTACAATGTTGGTTGGTTGGTTGCTTCTGCAGCTGTTGAGGCTGAAGCTTCTTCCTGGGAATAGACAAATAAGTAAATTCTGAGTTTTGTAAGATGGAAGCATAAGAAAATAGGACTTTAATGATAATTAAATCCTATACTGTATTCACCATGTTATTTCCTCTGAGTGGCTAAGAGTAAAATAGCCAACCTAATCCCCACAGATCACACAGACAGTAGTAAGATGTATCACTTTACCACAGGATGGAGAGTTGGTGAAATGGTAATGGCGGGTGTTGGCCTATACCCAAAGTCATCCAACAGGAGCTTCACAAGATGAGTTCATGGAACCCTAATTTTAATTTACCCCCTACTTGAACTTGAAAAGTGAACAGAGAAAAGTGAAAACCCAGCTCTTAGTCTCTGTCTCTGACTTCATTTTATGTCTTTTCTTTCTCTAGTGCCCTTTTCCTTAGTTTCTGTAAAAAGCTTTTTCGTTGGGATAGAGAAATCCCAAGGAAAAAACTCCTTCTGTACAGACTGAAACTTCTTCAATGTTATTCTTAAAGGAAATGTACTTAACTTGGATCTGTGAACAAATTTTTTTTTACATTTCAACCCCCTTATTTTACAGAAGGCCAATAGGGGTTAAATTATTTGTCCAAGGTCACATAGGTAGGAAATGGCAAACCTTGAATTAAAATATGGACCTCAGGTTCTAAATTTAGCAGCCTAGTATAGATTAAGCAAGTGACATGATATATCCTCCCATGTTACAGATGAAGAAACTGAGACCTACAGAAGAGATTCACGTAGCCATAGGGCTATAAATGGTATTTACCTGACCCCCCCCCTACAAATCCAGGACCTTTCCTTCTGTATTAAGCACAGAGGCAGTGAGTCTCCATGTATTGAAATGGATGGCAGAATATGGGCAGCCCTACAGTGATGGAGATTATCTCCACATCGGGGATTTATGAAATAGCAGGTCCAGACAAGGGGAGAGAAATGATAGGGAAATAATAAACAAAACTTCCAGTGGTATTGTGGGATAAGAATCTTCACTTAAAGTTGGAGAAGGTTTTAATAATCCGCAAGTTTGGGGGGATGGAGGAGGAAACGTCCCCTAAGTCCACGTGGCATGTTGGTTCATTGTTTTGCGGTACTTCTTAATGAAGACTTTACTGAGTTATGTTTCAGCACAGGAGAAAAAGGTTTCCTACTGGGTCTGCTCCAGAAGACACGGCAATATTGGGGGGCTAGCGATGGCTTCCTGCCAATTTGTAGGGAGAACGTACCAGGAGTTTTCCTTTCCTCACTAACCCGCTCACTTTGGAGGAATGCTCGCTGTAAAACATAAATGGGTTGGCATTTTGATGGCACTCTTTCCCGTACTGTCGAAGCTGGGCTAAGCACTTAAGGCAATGGACTGTGGATGGTTTTGGAAGTGGTGTGATGGAGTGATTCAAACTGCTTTTAATTACCCTAATCCAGTCTCCTGGGGCTTATGGGGAAGCTCTAGCTTATAACTCCAAACTTGTTCTGCATCAAATCTTAATGAGTGCATTCTCTTTAAAGCAGGGAGAAGGTTATAAGGTGAAGACAAAGAAAGAAATCCGCCCTGTAGAAAAGAAGAGCCTCTCATAACAGCAGGACGGTGAACGGTCAGTCAATGTCTATCTTGAAATTTATAACACTGTGAGGATGAATGGGATGGCCATTGTCCCAATGGGAGCTTGCTCCTGAGCTCATAAGTTAGCAATAGAGAGTCATCTTCCCATTGAGCTCCTTCCTTCCTTCTCTCCCTTCTTTTTCTTCCTTTCTTCATTTTTCTTCCTTCTCTTTCTTCCTTCCTTTTTTCTTTTACTTCCTTCTCTCTGTCCCTTATTTCTTTGTTCTTCCTTTCCTTCCCTCTTTCCCTTCTTTTCTTTTTGTTTTTTCTTTTTCTTTCTCTTTTTTCCTATATTTCTCTCTTTCCTTCCTTCCTTCCTTAAATAAATTCATAGATAGTCTGATTACTGCCTCTTTTCTTGCAAGAGTAAACAAAGAAACTATACAGTTCACTTAATGATATTAGCTCCCCATACTTATATTACCATCCGAGCCCTGAAATGTCTTTGTCATCTGTTTCACAGTCCATAAACTCTCTCCTCCCAAATTAGACATGCATCTTAAGAACAAATGACGTGTGTCCAGAGAGATAGAATCCCTGCTTTTTTAATGTTCCCTTTCTCTCGGGGATCTGCAACTTGTGAAGAAATCCAAGCGCCTAATAAATTTAGCAGGCTGACTAAATATTTGTGCACTTGTAATTCCCACCAAATGGTTCCTGTGATTTGTATCCACCCCCTTGGCAAGTTCACAGATCAGCAACTAACAGCTTGATTTCTATTGAAATCAAACTAATGGCAAGACTGAATCGAATTTTCATTGCCATCCCCTTGTACTATTTTCTGTCATTTACATAAGGTCAGGCTTGTTGAAGTTGATGTTTAGTGTACCGGGTTTATTGGTACAAAGAGTACCAGTCACCTAACCTGCTGGCTGTGTCTAGCTTAGGATATAAGGTCACGCTAGTGGAAGGAGGCTCCAAGTGGGCTTGGGGTTTTTGTGCTTCATGTTTGTTTTAATATATAATTTTCATGTCATTTTAGTAATCATTTTACTTTATTTTTCCATGATTTTATATAATCATATTTATTAAGCAATTAAGTGGTTATTCCTAATAGTAATAAGGACAAGAACGGACCTTCTTGGCAACTGATTATCTTAGATGTCTGCACTTGCCCAGGGTCACACAGCAAGGAGGTATCAGTAACAGAATTTGAACCCAGGCTCCCTAACTCCAATCCATTGTACTACAGTCTCCATTCATACTGGCTCACACACATCAGTCCTGGCTTCTAGTAAATGCTTAACAGACACTTGTAGCCAAACTCTTCCACTCACTGCCTGCGGCTGGGACTTGCGGGAATGTTTGTAAGTACCTCATGTCGTTGCTGTGTCCTTTGGAGGAACTCCTCCAACAAAGAAGTGACCCTTTCTGTTGTTGTTAACCCTGACCCCGGGTGCCTTATGAATACTATCACTTCTCCCTTTTACCCAGCTGGCCCCTGAACAGCTGGGCCAGATCGGAACAGGAGGGAGAAACCCAGGCTGCCCCAATTTCACTCTGAAATTGAAAAATGGCCACGGGGTTCCAAAAGGGAAGTGAGCAGTATCTCAAGGGCAGGGCCGACAGGCTGGAAGCCCAGCTTGACAGGAATCTGTGTCGGCTGCTTTCCATGAGGGTTGCTAGGGTTCTGGCCCTGGAATAGAACTGATCATCTCAAAATGCTGAATGGGAGCCCCGGAGGAAAATCAATAGCTGGGAACACTGTCAGAGCTTTGGGAGCTCAACGGGCTGCCTTTGTGTGGGAGTCATTTTTTTTCCCCAAAATAATTGAAACCATGGAATGTTGCCCAATGTCACTACCATTCATTTATAGCCATTGATTTTTTTTAGTTTTTTCTCCTTAATTATAAAAGTCATTGTTTCACATCTGAAGTCTGAGTCCTGGAGGCTTCTGGAACGCTAAAGGATTCCATGTAGACTTACAGATGAGGAAACTGAGGACCCAAGAAATTAGGTGGCTTGTTTGCCATCACTGAAGGAATAAAGAAGAGAATCAGGACTCAAAGTCAAATCCTGACTCAAAAGCATTTATCCTTGACTCTATAACCAGCGTTTAACATTTAACATGAAGTAGGTGCTTATCAATTGTTAATTTATTGATTAAGTCTTGCCTGCCCAGGCTACTGGCTTCAGTCATAGGGAGGCAGATGGCCCCAAGGTAAATCACTACTGGTAGTACCAGGGTAGAAGCAAAAGACAGAGCTGTGGCCCACTCAGTAGACATCTGGGCCAGTCAGCTAACATTTGGTAAGTGCCTACTGTGTGCCGGGCATTGTGCTGAGCTGAGAAAGGCAAAGGGCAGTTCTCGATCTCCAAGAGTTTACAATCCAGTAGGAGAGACGATACACAGATAACTCCATACAAATGGAACAAATTAGAGATTATCAGCAAAAGGAAGGCAATTATGGGGAAAATTGGGGGTTTTTAATAGGATCACTTGTTCAAACAAATTAGATAAGTATAGAATGGCTCCTAAAAGATGATTTAGGGCAACATTGAGAGGCCAATATGAGGGAACTGGATGTCCAATTGTACCTCCTCTGCTCAGATCCTATCATACCTAGATTACATGTTCAGAGCCAGATGGACAATGGTGACCATATCCAACAGAAGTGGACAGGCAGGACCACAGAATCACAGAATTTGAAGATTGGAGGGGACTTCCAAGTACTCCAACCTCTTCACAAATAAGAATCCCCAGTCTTAACATTCCTAACAAGTGGAAGGATCTTCTGTGTGCTGTGATGGACTACTTTTACATATAAGCATCCCTGAAGGAACAGGGATGTTTATCCTGGAAAAGAGAGGTGGGGATTGAAAGAATACTGCCTTCAGGTGAAGATTTCAGTTTGTTCTGCAGGGTCCCTGTGGCAGACCTCGAAACAATGGATTTAGGTTTTTTTATATGGAAACATCTTTATCACAACGTTCCAAAGAAAGAATGGAGTGCTTCTGAGGATAGAAAATGTTCCTGTTTCATGCTCAGGAGGTTTTCTAGAGATGAAATTCTCATTTAGACATGGATTGGACTAGTGAGACCCTGAGGTTTCTCCTAATCCTGAGAAATGGGATCCTAAATGGGTTGATAAATAGGAAAAACCAGAAAGAGGTGATAGGTTGGGAAATGACGACAGGAGGAAAGGCCAGATTGAGAAGGTCTAAGGGAGAGGGAAAAGTAGGGAGATTATAATGAAAAGGGATGTGTTTCAAGCTCTTCATGTGAGGATGAGATTGAAAGAATCACTAAATCGAAGCAGAGGAAAGACAAAGAGGTCAGAGAAGGGCGTCGATTAGCTCATGGAGGATGTGGGCAGGAGGTGGAGTTGGGAAAGAAAACTGTGATCCAAAAAATGGCCACATCTGGGGAAGTGGTTCTTCCTGGACCTAGACTGGCCTGGAGCTACATAGGGTAAAAGATGTGGAGAAGGAATGGACAACGAGGATCTGAAAAAAGGAAATCGATGATGATGGCAGAACAGAAAGTGGATGTGAGAGAAAAAGAACTTGGGGAGCAGGAGCAACGCTCCCTGCCCAAAGCTGGCAGCCAGCTGCGTTTTCATCTCAGGGCAAGACTAGGATGCCGATACATTTGTGAGGATAGAAGATGGTTTGCTTAAAATAATAGGAATTCTGGGAATGTAAGGAATTAATTAGGAAATTAGGAAAATCATAATGTTTTCAAGTTTACAAAGCACTTTTGTAAAATAAGTTTTAGTTTAGAGATCATTTTTCCCAAAACTACCCTCTAAAGCAGGTAATAATGATAGAGAATGGACTGATGATTTTGTTTAGGGAACTCCCAGGTGAGAAAATCCCTTCTACCAATGCAGATTGATACTTTGTCTACAACTTAAATTTGAGAGTTGCCTAGAAGCACTGAGATGAAATGATCTGCCCAAGATCTTATGGCCAGTAGGTATCAGAGGTAGCCTTTGAGCCCAGATTTACCTGGTTTTTAGGACAGTTCTCTATCTAACTTACCATTTTGCCTCTCAACAGTGTACGTGTTATTCCCATTTTACAGACATAAAGACTAACATATCACACAACCAATAAGCATTCAGATGAGCATAGAATAGTTGAATGGAGGAAATGAAGAGTTAAATGGCAGAGAGATTGTTTTCCTATCTTTTTATTTTCTGTGCCAACCTTGCACTGTGCTTTGCAGATGTTAGCTGCTTAGTATGTCTGCTGAATTTAGATTTGTTCAAACAAATGGGTTTAGAAAGCAGAGAGGAAGGAAACAGAAAATCAGAACGTAGGCTCGGAGCCCGGGTGACTAATGCAGGGGAGGTAGGGCTGAGAAGCGAGAATTTGGATCGTGGCGATGGGAGTATGAGGCAACTTCAACATTGCTCAAAGTACTGGTGGGGCCTGTGCCTCTGAGCTGTTCTTCCCTGGACAAACTCGTTCTTATTTGGTGGGCTCCATCTTCCCAAACACAGCATCCCAGCTCTTAACAAGTTGTTGGTCCTCCCTCTGTCTGGTTCACTTTATCAGTTTTCTTCGTCAATAATGGAAAGGTCAATTTCACTGCCGCTCCACTGGTGGGATCCAGATTCATGAGGTTTTCCTGGAATTAATCAGCGAGTATTTATTCAAATATTTTACGAATATCACAAAGACCGTGCTCCAAGACAAGTACCAAGAATGAAATCACCCTGCGCACTGGGGGCTCGCCATCCAACTGGGGAGAAATTGTGCCCCTGTAGAAAGACACACAGGGAAAACACAAGGATGTAGTTTGGGAGGGTGACCTTCAGTGGCGGAGTGGAAACTCTTGGAACTGTCCCTCATCTTCTTATGTTGGCGAATTCTTTGCCGGAGCCCCAAGTCCCAAGGAGAGACTTTGCCCGTCCACATTGCTCTTCAGCTCTGGCTCTATACATTCCAGTCGGGGCTGGCCAATAGCTGACTGTGCCATAAACCAGGGAAGCCTGGATGCCCTGAATTCTGACTTGACAGGAGGCAGCAGATCACATTAGGCTTAAAAATGAAATGTAAAAAATAACAACAGATTTCAGAAGTGAAAACACCCACCCCCACCCAGAGCACAAATGGAGAAGTGTTCTTTTCCAGATTTAGAGTGTTTTTCCCAAGTAACAGACTGTGCACTAAAGTGCTGCCTGTCCTCCCCCAATTACCTACAAGACGGATCTTGCTCTCTGACTTGGCTTAATTTTTGAAATTATTTCTTTGCTAGGAGATTTGAAAGGCAATAGAGAAAGCAGTCGCCACGACTGACTCCTTTTCTAGCATTGTCTGTGCCAGTGAAGATGATTTAAAATTCTCCTTCTGGAACCCAACTTGGGTGAATGCTTCCTTCCCCGACATCTTTCCGTGGAGTGGTCCTTGGGTTCCCAAAAGCGTTTGGATGTTTCAGTACTCATCATGCATCTCAAAACAATGAATGACTCACTCCGCAAAGCATATCTTTTCATGCAACTTTATAGTGCCCATGACAAGAAATACCTTCCCCACTCTGGGATTTTGGTCCCAAATGCAAAGCAGATTACAGCAATAGGGCGGAAACATTTTGAATGCATTGCTCTCAAGAAGTGGATTTAATTAGAGGAATTAACATAATTGTAAATATCCTTTCTTAGCCTTTATTATCTAATCTATCTCCACCCTAAGTGATTTAATAATAATAATTTTTAAAGTATTCAGAACACTGCTCTCTCTTTTTTTGTTTTAAAGATAGAAGTGTTTTCCTTCTTTCAGGTGACAGAAAAAATATCTCCCTTTTCAGCTGACAGGGACAATCTTCACCTCAGTGCATCAGTATAAAAGGCACAAATGGAAGGGGAAATTAATGGTATTTCTATGGAGAAAAAGACAGAAATAGAGCATTATTGTAGAGCGTATTTAATAAGCTTGTTGCCAGGAAGAGGTATAAAAGCTTAAGAAAAAGAGTCCTCAGCATGAGCTCTCTGCTGACTGCTGGCTTGTATGCCATGCCCACATAGGTCACCTTCACTCTTTGACACATTTACACAACCATCCGTGCTGATAGGGATTTTGATTTTTTTTTTTATTTTATTAAAGCTTTTTATTTACAAAACATATGCATGGGTAATTTTTCAACATTAACCCTTGCAAAACTTCTGTTCCAACTTTTCTCTCCTTCTCCCACCCCCTCCCCTAGATGGCAGGTAGTTCAATACATGTTAAATATGTTAAAATATGTTAAATCCAATATATGTATACACAGTTATACAGTTATCTTACGGCACAAGAAAAATAGGATCAAGAAGGGAAAAAAAAACTGAAAAAAGAAAACAAAATGCAAGCAGACATAACAGAAAGAGTGAGAATGCTATGTCGTAGTCCACACTTAGTTCCCACAGTGCTCTCTTCAGGTGATATGGATGTTGAAATCATACCGTGGAGATTGCCATCTTAGTGTAGAGTAACTAAGAGACGGCAAACCAGTAACTTTCTTCCTCCATCAACACGCCTTTCTTACAATTTTTCTGCCAAGGGTTAATATGTTTATCCTATTACTTTATCATTTTTCTAAGAGAATATATGCATGTAGATTTTGCAAGGGTTAATGTTTAAAAATTATCCATGCTTATTTTTTTTTTTGATGTTTCAAGACTTGTTCTTTATGAACCACTGATCGCCATTTTACTTTCCAAAAGACCATCACATATCAAAGTCTAAAAGTTTCCAGGAATCGAATTTCACCTGCCCATTGTTCTAATATTCAATCCCACTTCTTTTATTTTTTTTAAATTTCCATGCATATGTTTTGGAAATAAAAAGCTTTAGTAAAAAAAAATAAAATAAAAAAAGAATATATGTGTGTGCCTTGTATATATGATACATGTGTTTGTGTATGCATATAAATGCACAAATAATCATAGTTGCTTGAAAACATAACTCCATGCCTTTAAGTAATGATTAGAGAAAATATAGGGTAACATGTGTTTCATTTATTTATTTATTTCATTTATTTATTTATTTGTTTGTTTGTTTTGGTTTTTTAATTTTTCTTTTGTCTTTGAATGAAATCTAAAACAAGGTCCTGTGTGAAAGCCATCCCCTCTTACCTAAGATTTTTCTTATCTTTCCACAGGAGTATATGCTTTTACTGCCAGTATTCAAGAGAGAGAGTCACGGAAGAAAAATGAACAGGAATTAAAAATCCACAGAGGGGAATGTGTGTGCGTGCGTGCGTGCGTGTGTGTGTGTGTGTGTGTGTGTGTGTATGTGTATGTGTACGTGCGTGTGTCTGCGGCTGCCACACATTAACCACGTGGTTTTTATGCAAAAAAAGAGAGAGAGAAGGAAGGAAAGGAAGGAGAAGCCACGTCCCATGCATTTTAGATTCGCATGAGCATGGAACCCCCTCTCGTTCCCGGGATCAGAGAGCACCCCGTTCGTGACGCAGCACACACACGAGACACTGACCACACTCTTACCAGCTTTGTTTCAAGTCATCACAAAAGATCACGATTCCTGTGGCCGCATGGACGGAAGACAAGACGCCAGAAGTGATGGAGAGACACTCAAACGGCTAAACCCACAGCAGCTCGCCTTATTTCTCTTGGACCCAAACTGTCAGGGCATAAACACTGTTTGTTTCTTTTTTAAAACATCGGTAGTTTTGCTGTAAATAAATAACACTGTATAAATTCTAACGGGAAAAATAGAGTAAATATGAATAAGGCACTGCCTCTTAGGACACAAAGTATCACAAATGCATTTAACAGACGAGGTGGTCCAAGGGGCTTCACCTATGGGGGAGACTTGGGGCCGGGGCTGGGAGGGATCGGGGATCTTCACTGATTCTTGTATATTAGCAATTATAATGTTTGTATATGCAAAACTGCTAGCTTGATTTTAAAAAAATCTTTAAAATCTGCTGCAAATTTAAATGATTCCCAAAATGAGGAATTCTGTAGTTCTGTGAAAATTTTTTCTGCAGAGTACTAATATTTTGATGCATGTGTATCACCTTATTTTGATTAAAATCTTTTCCAATTTTGCAAACACTACAGTATACCGCGACACAAAAGAGGAGATTTTATCTGTAAACACAACGCCCTTCATCTAATATTTGTTGCTGTTGCCAATTTTTCAATGAAACAATCTAAAAAAAAAAAAAAAAAAAAAAAAGACTACCATAGTTGCTTTTGGGGGAGGGGGGATGCTAACTGTTACTGCTTACAAAGGGGAGTTAATGCTTGCAGCTTTAGAGATGGGTTGGTGCTCAATAGAAGCACAAGTTTTGGTATTAAAAAAAAAATGAATTGAACAGAAACTATTAGCTCTTAGACTGGCAGCACGCTGTAAAATTATTACCGTCTTGTGTACTGGCGCTCAGATGTAGAATCTTTCAGCAAGCCAATCATCTGTAACCATTCTAGCACTGTAATATTAGGTTCTTAAGGCTGCTGTGTTTTAAGGGGCATTTTTATTTGGGTTTTGGTGAAATACTTTAATTTGTTGATTATATTCATATCAAAACAGCATTCATTGACAAATAGCTCTAATGACATATGTATGAAAAAAACCACACTGGATGATCTAGTTAATTATTTAAGCATAAAAATAAATTGTGTTAAAACTCTTCACTGGTGTGTGCTCTAAAGTCTCCTTATGCTTGTCTGGCCCATCCTGGTTTTGTTTCTTCATTTTCATCCTTGGGGTGCAATAATCACCACCAAAACAGTGGAAAGAGCCCCAGCTCTGGAGGTACAAACCGGATTCAAATCCTGCTTCTGATGGTTACCTGAGCGACTTTGGGCAGATCGTTTCCCTCAGTGTCCTCTGAGGTCCCCCTCACTCTGTGATCTGATGAAGTTGTGTATCTTCACTATCTCACACAATTTCCCCTGATTTCTCTTAAAACAAAGCCGGCCTCCAGTTTTCCAGTTTCCTCGCTCCAAAACAACCGGCTTCCTGAAATTCTGTCTGCGCCAAAGCAGAGAACTTACTCATCTGGTCACAAAGATGATCTAGTGAGGGCCATGGAGACTTCTCTCCATATTGTTTCAGGACCCAGTTAAGGTCATCCCCCTACAATCATAGGAAATTACCTTTTTAATAGCTCTCCAGTAACGCTAAAAAGGCAAATGGAGATGCCCAAGTTATGAGGGAAAGGGTCTCAAACCAGTTATTTGTACAGTGTGCCTGTGTCCAGAGGCAAAATATAGATTCATGAAATCAGAATATAAGAGCTGGAAGGACCTTAGAGACTTGTAGGCCAGCCTGCTTGAAGGGTTAGTTGTTTTATAATTTACAAAAAGTATGAATATTAAACATTAGAACCATTGATAAAACTTGGTTTGTATCTCCACCAGATTTCTTTGTTGATTGCTATTTACCTTTCCTTGTGGATTCATGGTGTATTGTCTATAATAACAGCTGACATTTATAGTTTACAAACCTAGGGAAATGGGGATCTTTGATGAGGAAACTGAGGCTGTCAAAGGTTTACATAACTTGTCTTGGGTTGTCAGCTGGTATTTGTCTAAGCTAAATTCATCTATTACAACTCCCATTCTTCACAGACGCCCATCTTGATTTCATTATTTTATTTTTTTCTGTAAATTGTCTATTATATAAAGTTATATTAATATAATAATAATATAATATTAATTAACATAATATAATAATAAGTAATATAATTTTATATTGATAATTCTATTATTTGAATTTTTACTAGATCTATCATTTCATTAGTATTAGGAATTCGTCATTTTATTCTATTAATTTTGGGGGTCCAGATCTGTTGTTTCAGTAGTACAAGGATCTCAGGTAAGGAAAGTCCCTCTCCCAATGCAGATCAAACACTATTGTACAATGACGCTTTTGAGAGATTAATCGATTTCCATCCAGCATCACCACTGGGACACCCGAGACAAGCCTTGAATCAGATGGAGCTGATTCCGCAGCCAGCCTCCTATTCACTATGCTCCGTTTCCATTCTATATTCATATTATCTCTTTTGTTGGCGGTGGTTTTAACTGCTCCCTTGTTGGCCATTTGGGTTGCTTTCTTTTCCTTTTTTTTCAGTTGCAAATACCCCCATTCATGCTAGAAGGACATGGTGCATCAAATTGATGAAAAATTTATTTTTCTAATTCTATGATTTCTCCTAAATATTCAAATATGCTTCAAATAGCAATGATTATCAGCAAACACTGCACTTTTACTTGGAAATAAAATGTTCATCCTATTCTATTTTACTTGCCTTATGGATTACAAACAACCAAGTCAGTGGCAACTGAGGCAACTTGGTCCTTCGAGGTGTTCTTAAGCAACATGTGAGAGAATGGAGGCCTAGAAGAGGTAAGTAAGTGACCCGCCTAGAACTGACCCAGCAGTGAGGTAAGTGGCAGAGTTCATAACTCTGGATGAGAAGCTATTTGCCAGCTTTATGTGTGGCCTAAGGGTGTAGGAAAGGTAGAAGTCCCACAGAAGACAACAGCGTCATCTCACCAACAGTCCCAGAAGTCCCGCTTACTTCTAATCTGTGATCTGTGAGAATGGATTAATAAAGTCAGATCTAACCAAATGGACGAATATCAAGTGCTCATGGGTAGACTGAGCTGCTTCAATAAAAATGACAATTCTGCCTAAAATTAAAATACTTATTCAGTGCCATACCAATCAAACTGCCAAGAAATTACTTTGTAGAGCTAGGAAAAAATAATAACAAAATTCATCAGGAAGAACAAAAAGTCAAGAATTTCAATGGGAATTAAAGAAAAAATGCTAATGAAGACGGCAGACATAAAACTCCCTTAAAAAGCAGCCATCAAAACCATTTGGCTAAGAAATAGAGTAGTTGATCAGTGGAGTAGAAAACACAATCGAGAATGGATCCCATTTTGACAATGGCACCGAACTTTCCCATCCTAAGCCATCCTCTGCACAGAAGCTCATCCTTCGAAGTGTTCTTTTTGTTTGTTTTCATATGACATCTGTTTCCATGCCACTTCCTGTCCAGAGACCTACCCTCGTATAAGAAAACATGAAAAAGGAAAGGGAAAAATTCAGCAAAATTAACCCTCAAACAAACCTGGCAGTGTAGGTGGGATTCTATTCCATGGTCCTTCCCTCCCTGCTGAAAGAAGATCGGGGTTTTGTGGCTTGACCATAACATGTCAATAACGTCCAGAGTTGGTTTTCTTGGCAAAGACACTGAGGTAATTTCCTTCTTTCATGGATTAAGGCAATTAGAGATTAATTCGCCAAAGGTCACATAACTGGTGTCTGGAGGCCCAGGTATGACGACTCTGGGGCCAGTGCTCTAACTACCAAGAAATCTAGCTGTCTCAAAAAAGAAAGAAAGAAAGAAAAAAGTAGGTAAGTCTATAGATATTAGAGATATTCATCTTTCTTCTTGGAGATCAAGCCTGTTCATTCATTTCATCGCATTCAGAGTCCATTTTTGTTGTTCTTGTTCCAGAAAAATCACATTATTTTTTCAGTTATGTTTTGCTTTCCCGGTTTGGCTTCCTTCACTTTTCATCAATTCATGTACGTCTCCCCCGGCCTCCTGGTATGTCTTCATCTGCTTCTTATATAGAGTCATGTTCTATTTCCCACGAATCATGATTTCTTTGGCTGTTCTCCAATCAATACCCATGTAAACGTTGTCAATGATGATCTACCCAAGATAGCTGCATGAAAGTCATCATTAGAAACATGGCTGCTACAGGAAAAGGTACAGCCACATCTCCCTTTGTGATGGCGACTTGAAGATTGCCTGCAAGGTTTTAAAGGGCACGTGAAAAGGCCTTCTGACAGGGTTACACAACTAGCAGTTGTCAGGGTTTGACCCCCGCTTCATGTCCACTTGGTGGGCTCCACCACTTCCCTGACTGATACAAGCTGCTCACCTGAGGTAGTGATTGCCCTGCAAGTTAAATAGCCATTCCTCGGGGATTTTGTGGTGGGATTCCTCTTTCAGTGCTCCTGGTGATTCACTGGGCTGGGTCTCAGTTTCCAATCTTATAAAATGAGCAGTCGACCCACAGTGCTATCCAACTCGTAACTGACCGTAGAATCTGCGCCTTCAACCCCTTTGACCCAGGCTGATGTTCATGTGGATGTGGTTTTTTCCCCCAAAATGGCTGCTCCAGCTTCTTGGTTGTACTTGAGTGTTTCTGAAAGGGTTCATAACTTCTGGCCACATTGCTAAATTTAAAAAAATTAGAAGTCCAGATGTGGACCACGGATGTGATCCTAACACAGCCCCCGAGACACTTTGGAAAGTCTTCAAGAATCCGAATGGACTTGCCGGCTACTTTCTCAAGTTCTGTTCTGTAGAAGACCCCATGAAACATGGATGGGATAGTTTTCCATGCAGCCACCAGAAGGTGGACTCAAGTTAGACTCGTCAGCAATTGGTTTTATTATTTTATTTAAATTTCTGTCTTTAAATGGAGAATCCTAGTGACTGTGAGAGGTAGAGGGTAGGAGAAGCAGAGAGAAGACATCTTCATAATTATTTGGTAGATCTTTTAAAAAGTCTGCTTTCTTTTTAAGACAAGTTGCCAAATGCTGTGAATCAAGAGATAAAGAAGAGAGCCCAGACCTTCCAGATGAGGAAACTCCCTCCACCAATGCGGGCTGGTGCCTTCTCTTCCACAGAGAGTTTTAGCAAGTCACCAGGAGCACTGAGAGATTAAGTGGACTGCCCAAGGTCACAGAGCATAATGTGTCAAAGGCAGGATCTGCAACTAGGTGTTCCGACTCCCAAAGCAGCTGTCTGTCCTGATGGGATGCCCAGCACAATCTCAGGAAAATCAAAACTGCAGGCAGCCTGCCATGGAATCACGCGGTATCATTAGAAGGTGTCATTAGGACTAAATGGGCCTAGAAACAGAAACGGGCTGGTCCTAATGAGAGAGCAAACTTGACTCTGTGAACGCCTGCAGAGCAATGACCCTAGTGCTTCCTTTCTATTATAAATTAAAAGGCATTTATTAAGTGTTTATGATGTATTGGGTACAGTGAAAGACTGGGGACCCAAGTAAAGGCAAAAATACTGACCTGCCCTCCTCCGAGTGGGAAAGGCCCCATGTCTCTCATGCCAAATGTGTCCACACAAATGCAGAGCGGATGGACAGGACACTCAGAAGACAGGGACTGGAGAGATTGGGAAAGGCTTCCTGCCAAAGGTGGGCCGAGGCTGGAAGAAAGCCTGAGAGACCTGGAGGCAAAGGTAAGGAAGGCACGGGGGCAACGGGCACATAATGAGCAGGAAAGTACGGACATCTGCTCCTCTACTCTCTCATCCTGCTGAGTTCTCTTCTTTTCCAGGTTTTGCAGAAGCCACAGTTTCTGCCTGTAATGACATCATTTGCCAGTTACTGCCTTCCTGTGGCCCATCATCAGTGATCTGCAGGATGAGCAGTAGAAAGTCTGCTCACAAAAGGCATCTCATAGATGGTCCTGGACTTAAATACCCAGGCTCCTTTTGGGGACTTTGGGCTCTTGGGGTACTAGGCAGGACTGCGGACAATGCCCCTGTCCTTTGGACGTTGGGACACCCGCCAAGGAAAAAGCCACTCACTGGGTGATAAGGGGCAGCTGCACACATGCTGGATCCAGTCTGGAGCTGGAAGGGGCTGAGACATCTATTCTAACCCCTTCGTTTTACAGAAGAGCCAGCTGAGCCCCAGAAAGGAACTGTTGCATTTGTAGAGCTCTTTAAGGTTTGCTGAACATTCCACACCCATTCTTCTGTCAGATCTCCACAACAATCTTGTGTCATAACTCCCACTTTACCTATGAGAATACTGCATCTGAGAGCAGTTAAGGGTCCCACAGCTAGGGGAACTCTTGGATCCAGGTGTTATTAATTCCATGTTCACTATTTTATTGCCTCCAGGTGGGGAGCTGGAGAATAATACAAAGCTTGGGTTAAGGGCTGGAGAAGGAAGGAAAAGAAGGGGAATGAAGGAAAGGGAGGAGAAGGGGAAGTATAATATGGGATTTCGTCCCTCGTGTGGGGGCCTAGATCTGTCCCAGTTGGGGCATGACCAGACCACCCAGAAGGTGTTTCCCTCTTCCTAATCCATTTTCCCAGCTCCGTTAAAGGCCAAGTGAAGGGATAATGCTTCCCTAAAGCTCTGCGTGTTGCCAACCCCACTCTGTCTTTGATCCTGAAGACCCAAGCAGCCTCTGGATTTGGACTACAAGGAGCAAGGTGAGAGAATATAAGGGAGGGGGATAGAAGAGATGAAGAGAGTGGGAAAGAGGAGGAGAAGAGGAGGAGAAGAGGAGAGGGGAGACAAGAAGAGGGGATGAGGAAAGTACAAGAGAAGACGAGAAGCTAGGAGGGGAGAGGAGAAAAGAAGGGAGGAATAAGGAGGGGAGGGGACAGGGGGATACCTTATGACTTCCAGAAATAATACAGAGTGAATATTGAGAGGCAATCCAAGGGATGGAGGTGGCTGGGCATTCATAGCGAACAAAGGCTGGTCTGTGGGCCCAAGAATTCGGCTCTCCGAGGGCTGGCTGGCCAGCAGATGCTCACGATTTTGCAGCTGCCCACAAGAGTTGGTAACAACTCGTATGACTCCTGGAAATCATCAGGGATGCCTCACCCTTTCCAGAGCTGGGCGTTCAGATAGTCTGAAATCCTTCTTCTCCTCTCCCTTTTCCTCTTCTCTTTCTTTTTTTTCTCTCCCCCTCCCCCAGATCTAATCCCAATTCCCTTTTTTAGGGAGGAGGGAAAAAAGGAAAGATACAGCTTGGGGTTAGGAAAAGATTTGCCATTCTTCCTTCTTAAAAGCAACTCCTATGAAGGTGGAAATCTAATTAGACCTTCGGGTCACAATTTCCCAGAATCTCATTGAAAGCCCCTTCTTGCCTCCTGATTTTGTTGTTGTTGTTGAATTGCTTTTAGTTGTGCTCAACTCTTTGTGACCCCACTTAGGGTTTTCTCGGCAGAGATGCTGGAATGGCCTGCCATTTCCTTATCCAGCTCATTTTACAGAAGGGGAAACTGAGGCAAACAGAGTCAAGCAACTTGTCCCAAGGTCACACAACTAGTAAATGTCTGAGGCCAGATTTTGGACTTTAGTGCAAAGTGGGGAGGGAGAGAGAAAATTTGGTGCTTAAAATGTAAGAAGAAGGGGCCGCTAGGTGGTGCAGGGGATGAAGTACCAGTCCTGAAGTCAGGAGGACCCGAGTTCAAATCTGGTCTCAGACACTCAACACTTCCTAACTGTGTGACCCTGGGCAAGTCACTTAACCCCAGTTGTCTCAGCAAAAATTTTTTAAAAATTAAAATAAAATAAAATGTAAGAAGGAAAGAGGGAGGGAAGAAGAAACGGAAGGAAAAGAACAAATTTAGGAGAGTAACATGTACACTGACAAAGCAATCTAAACTCCTCTGCCCTCCACATCCCAGGCTGGTTCCTACTGCTTTCTCTACTGGATATTTTCTATTCTCTCCAGCTTATTAATGTCGTTCCCTTTGCACCCTCTCTTGCAAATACACTTTAATCTGAGCAAATATAATTTTGGAGTGACTGAAAGGCCTCTGGGAGTGACCCATTGTTCAGTCGCCTCCCCCAGCCTCTCACTAAGACTGGCTGGGTCTCCCTTCCTCGTCAGATGGACTCACCAGCCCTGAAGTCAGGAGGACCAGGAAGTCTGGTCTCAGACACTTAACACTTCCTGGCTGTGTGACCCTGGGCAAGTCACTTAACCCCAATTGTCTCAGGAAAAAAATTATGAATATTTATGATAAATATATATAGGATAAAGATCAGGTTCCCTGTAAAGCCTACCCACCTGACCTCACAAATTGTGGCACCAGGAAGAATCGCCCCCTGACGGCCTCTCCTGTGCCCTCACCTTTCCAGCCTGTCCAACCTGGCCAGTCCCGGAAGGCTCTTCCTCGCAGAGGCCCTCAGAATTTCTGCTTCTGCACAACAAAACCAAAGCCCCGCATTTCCTCTGCTTCTGTTTGGCCTTCAAGCCCTTCGCCGGCGCTCAGCTCGCTTTCTAGACTCAGGGTCTCCCCCCTCCCCTCTGTGCCCCCCTCGGGGTCCCATTTCCCTCCTCTGGGTCTGTGCGCACCGATGGCCCCCAGCTAGGAATGCTCCCAAACGCCTCCTTTCGCATTCTGGTTAACGGCGGCTCCTGGAGCGACTTTCTAGCGGTTTGTGGTCACGGACCTTGCTGCGAGTCTGGCGACAGTTTGTACCTCTTCTCATTTAGTATTTTTGACTGTATAAAAGATCACTGCCCTGGGTCACAAATGCAACACTTGTACAGGGCGTCCCACAAACCCGTGCGATTCTAACTACTCATGCTTAATATTACATTACTGAAATGCAGTTATCACATTTTTTCAAAATAAGTTTATGGAACCGAACTTACAAAAACCCCGTTAGAGGAAACGCATCCTGTTCTCCGCCAGGCGCCCACCTGCTGTGTTGTGCCGTGTGCATCACTGTGCCCATTTTATAGCCAAGGAAACTGAGGCTCAGGGAGATTTTTTGTATTTGGGGGGGAGATTTTTAAATAGTATAGCTGGCTTTTATAGAGAGCATGCGGATTTGTGTTTTTATTTGTGGGTCCTCTCTATGACCCTGAGTGTGAGAAGTCGGATCCCTCTGCCTCAGAACTGGGACCCTCCCCCGGACCTCACTGCCCCCAGGAGGATGCTCCTGCCTCTGACGGATGTCTCAATCCTCCTGCCCCCCCCCCCCCAGTGCCGCGGACAGTGAGTCATCCTGGAACATCAGACAAAGCTTCCTCTGGCAAGGGGAGCTGGCTGTGCTCCTGGACCCAGTCGGGACTTGCCCCACCGAGCGAGCTTTACCAACCAGCTCCGGGCCGCCTTTGATGAGGGCGTTCTGACTCTTCCAAAGCTTTGTCTCGGGTGATTTTCCATCAGTGACTGAGAACCTGCACCTGGGGGGGGCGGGGAGGGAGAGACACTTCCGGCGTGTCTTGAAAAGCTTTTCTCCTGGTCCCTGAACCTGTCTGACTTAGAAATTCCTGGTCATGTCACCTTAGACAATGAGCCCATTTTATAGATGAGAAACTGAGTCACTGAGACGGGTAGTCAACAGCAGAGGCAAGATTCAAACCCGGATCAGGTGGACAATGATCACAGAATCATCGGTTTCCTCTGAGACTATCCTGTCCAACCCCTCGTTTCAGAGGGAGAGACTCTGGGCTTTCAGCCAAGGTCCTCTGACCACCATTTGGGCATTTAACAAGTGCTTGCCAGTTGTGTTTCTTTGCCCGGGAACAAGAGAGCAAACATGTCTGAGAAGTGGGCTCATCACAGACCCCAAGGCAGAATTTGAACCTTTGCCTCCAGAGTCAGTGGGCCGTCCCTGTCCCCTGACGCTCAAGGGAAGGCTCTTCCTCCTCCCATTATTTCTCCAGTTGAACGACTTTCCTGGAGAATCCAGGACAGAGAGCATGGGAAGCCCCAGCCTTTCACTGGCCAGTTTTGCTAAGGCCAGAGTCCCCTTGCAGCACCGAGACATCACGATCTCCCAGGTGTGATGGCCCTTTGCAGCTGACCCCGGCCCCCGTTCTCTCCACCTTCTCTCACATAGACCCTGGGCCAACTTTTCTTTCCGTGGCCAAATGTTAGCATGAGTCCCCCACGAGAAAGAATGACCACACCAGTCTACTTTATGCCTCACTTTTTAATTTTATGATCAGCTTCCTGTGCACCCTGGTCTCTCCAAACGGGCTTCTCTAGGACAAAGCCCCATTTTCTACCTGATGTATAACTCATAGCAATGGCCCGGACATAGTAAGTGTTAAAGAAACAAGACAAAATGACAAACATTTATTGAGAGCCTACTGTATGCCGAGCACTAATGGTTAAACTGGAGATAAGTACAGAAGAAGGCTTTTTGCAGATGGTGAATTTTAGCTTAGATTTTGCAGGAAGGAAGGGGATCCAGGAGGTGGAGATGGAGAACACGAGAATTCTAAGAAATTGCCCAAAGACGGGAGACAGACAGGGTGTCGTGAAGGAGTTGGAGACAGGTGGTAAGGGTCAATGGATTGCAGAGTGCTTGCAGGAGTGGAAGGTGTGCAAAGTGTGGAAGGTGGGAAGACAGCAGGCTATGAGCAGCTTTAACAGCTGGGCAAACAAAAAGTTATCAAACTGTACATCCCCTTTGACCCAGCAGCGCTACTACTGGGCTTATATCCCAAGGAAATACTAAAGAGCGGAAAGAGACCTGTATGTGCCAAAATGTTTGTGGCAGCCCTTTTTGTAGTGGCTAGAAGCTGGAAGATGAATGGATGCCCATCGATTGCAGAATGGTTGGGTAAATTATGGTATATGAAGGTTATGGAATATTATTGCTCTGTAAGAAATGACCAGTAGGAGGAATACAGAGAGGCCTGGAGAGACTTATATGATCTGGTGCTGAGTGAAATGAGCAGAACCAGAAGATCACTGTACACTCAACAACAATACTGTATGAGGATATATTCTGATGGAAGTGGAAACCTTCAACATAAAGAAGAGCCAACTCACTTCCAGCTGATCAATGATGGACAGAGGTAGCTACACCCAGAGAAGAAACACTGGGAAGTGAATGTAAACTGTGAGCATTGTTTTTTTTGTTTTTCTTCCCAGATTATTTTTACCTTGTGAATACAATTCTTCCTGTGCAACAACAACAACAATAACAACAAAATTCGGTTCTGCACACAGATATTGTACCTAGGATATACTATAAGATATTTATGTATGGGAAAGCCTGCCATCCAGGGGAGGGGATGGAGGGAAGGAGGGGAAAAACTCGGAACAGAAGGGAGTACAAGGGATAATGTTGTTAAAAAAAATTTACCTATGCATATGTACTGTCAAAAAAATGTTATAATTATAAAATTAATTTAAAAATAAATAAATTTTTTAAAAAACAGCTGGGCAAAGGTATCCAATGGGGGGGGGGGGACAAAAACAAACAAACAAAAAAACCCAAAGAATTGAAAACCCAGCTTAAAAAAAGAAAGAAAGAAAGAAAGAAAGAAAAAACAAAGAATTGGAAACCCAGCTATTTGCTTGGCGAGGAATTGCCTGTCCTTAGGTAGCTGAAAGGCTACATCCCAAGGAAAGAATGTCAAGCTGTCCCTTCTACAGGAAGGTGCCATGGACAATCATAGCAGACAAATAAGGTAACAGGGAGTCCAAGAACATGTAGGGATGATTGGCAAAACCAGCAAGAGAAGCAGAGCGGGCGCCATTTGTCCTGGATCGTGGGCCAGTGTTTCAGGAGAGCAGCTGGGCAGGTGCCCGCCCCATGCCAGCAATGCCCTCCCTCCCTGCCTCTACCTCTCCAAATCCTTATCCACCAATCCCACTTTCCCTTTGGGCCGTTCTCTCTCCTGTACTTACACATCTCACATGTATATTATACTGGCAAATGTTTTATACGGACCTATTTTGTATATTCTCACATGTATCCATGTTGACTTGTACAATGTAAGTTCTTGAAGGGCAGAGATTATTTCATTTTGGGCTTTATATATAGTGCCCAGCACCTAGCAGGCACCTAATAAGTGTTTGCTGACTTGAATTGAAATTAGAAACTAAGCCTGAGCAGAATTCTTCTTCCCCCGATTTTCCATCTGTTTCGAGGGATGGAATGGGGTGGAGCTAAGTACCATTTTCCCCTTGGCAAACACAAATCATCTGCCTTTCTGAACCTCATTTTTCCTCTAAAATGGAGATCGTAATATCTGTAGCATCTCCTTTGTGAGCTTATTATGAGAAAAGCATTTTATGGACCTTTCTGAACTAAGAGGGTCTGTAGAAATCATAAAATGAATGATGTTCATTCTCTTTTACTTGGAAAATTCTCAATAAATGACCAAGTGATGAAATCTAAATTCATAATCAAACCATCGTGTCATTAATAGGAAATGGTACCCACAGAAGATCCACAATAGAAAATGGAAAACCCGAACCGATAAATGTGTGACGACTGTTACGGGGGAATTTCTCCCTCCACGTCCTCTTGGTTTCAGATGATCCTGAGAACAAAGAAGGGAAGGAGGCTCAGTTTCCGTTTTGTTTCTTTGTTTTTGACTGCATTTCCTTGGTATACACTTGTCCAAGCACATATTGGCTCCTCTGATAGAGCATAAATTCGATGACGGTTTCATATTTTTGGATCTCGGATCCCCAGCTCCGATGGGACAGCCCTCCTTCTTCCTCTCTCCCGGCTGGCGTCCCCAGCTTCCGTCAGGCCACAGATAAAGTCCCACCTTCTCAAGGTCTCTTAATGCAAGTACCTGGTTTATCCTTAATGCAAGTATCCTTGTTGTACACTCTGTGGGCATTTTCCCTCCTCAGTTAACTAACACACTCTCTCCTCCATTTGACTACGTTCTTGGACTTTTTTTTTCCTTTCTCTGTATCTCCATCACTTTACACAGTGTCACGCGTGCACACTCACGGAACTTAGCAAACGCTTGTTGACTTGATTTGACTTCCCAATGGCTTCTTTTTTCCCTCCAATTTCACTGCAAGGATACCGGCCTTCAAGGTTCTGTTTCCTCGTCTGGACGTGCTTTGTGGGTCACTGGACAAGGATCTCACATCTGGAGCACACTTCTGTTTTACAAATAAGGAAACTGCGCCAGGGATGGGGAGTGATGACCGAGAGCACAGAACAAGTCATAAAATTGAGATTTTAGTCCAGATCATCTGAATCCAGGTCCAGAATTCCTTCCATTGTATGCTTGCCTTTCTCTGCCAAGAATAAGAACCTTTGGGCTGGAAAGGACAAGAAAAACAGCTCTGGGAGTCAATCGCACCCCCCCCTTCATATGGAATACCATGGGTGGGAAATATTAAATGGTCAACAATTAATATTCTCCGACAGAAATGGTTTAGCCTCCCTAAATTCCTACCCACAGAAAGTATGGGCGTGACTGGGCCTATGTGAAGTCTATGTGAGGGGACTATAAACACTGGTATTTCCTGGCAGACTGGCAGCAAGGCCCTAAGTGCTGGGGATGCAAAGAAAGACAAAAGACGGGACCTGTTCTGGAGGAGCTTCCGTGCTAATGAGGCCGGCAGATGTCGTTCTAGACCAGGAGGAGCCTGCTGCCTGAGGACCAACATGAGTGACTATTGGGGAATCGGCCTAAAGTTACTTGTTCGGTTGCCCCGGGCCCTGTGAGGTTCCACAGAGATGGTACAGTGGGAAGAGCAGAAAATGGGGCAAGAGCCAAGATTAGGGTGAGTTTCAGAGATCTATGAGCACTATGAGCAGGTGCTCCAGATGTGAGATCCTTGTCCAGTGACCCACAAAGCACGTCCAGACGAGAAAACAGAACCTCGAAGGCCGGTATCCTTGCAGTGAAATTGGAGGGAAAAAAGAAGCCATTGAGAAGTCAAATCAAGTGAACAAGTGTTTGCTAAGTTCCGTGTGTGTCCACACATGACACTGTGTAAAGTGATGGAGATACAAAGGAAAAAAAAAAAAGTCCGAGAACGTAGTCAAATGGAGGAGAGAGTGTGTTAGTTAACTGAGGAGGGAAAATGCCCACAGAGTGTACAACAAGGATACTTGCATTAAGGATAAACCAGGTACTTGCATTAAGAGACCTTGAGAAGGTGGGACTTTATCTGTGGCCTGACGGAAGCTGGGGAAGCCAGCCGGGAGAGAGGAAGAGGAAGGGTTCCGGCCAGAGGAGAGGAGCGGCACTGGGAGGCTGCGGGCGGTTACAGACGGGGGGCCGGTGCTGCCGGATCACAGAGCGTGGCCAGGAGGTGGAAGGGTGGGGATGAAGGCTCTGGAAGCCATAGGGAGCCATGGGGTTTGTCAAACGGGAGAGCGACCATGCTGGTGACCTTGGCAGCCAGGGAAGGGTGGGATGGAGAAGGGAGACGAGGCAGGGAGAGCTCCGGGGAGACTTCACAGCCATCCGGGCCTGAGGTGATGAGTCCTCCGCACAAAACAAGGGGGAGAAGAAGCGGACTAGCTCACATGGGCTGTTCAGTGTTTCCAGAGCGAGCAAGAGTCAGAGCTGGATCGAAACCCAAGTAGTGGCTGCATATTCCGTGCTTTTCCTGTCTGCCATGATGACGCTGTCCCAGAATTCCAATCAGGATGCCAGGAATTCACAGGATGAAAGTGTTTATGACTATGGGAGGACTCCCAGCAGCCCTGGCTTCAGGGACGCACTGCAGACCCCCACTGGTGACCGCTGACCTCTGGAGGTCATCTTCATCAAATACATGTAGGAAGAATTTCAGAGTTAGGCTCCACCTTGAGACCATCTTGTCCAAGCCACCCATTTTCCAGATGAGGACACTGAGGTGAAAGGCACTGGTCACGGGGTCACACAGACATAAAGCATCCAAAGGAGGATTTGAACCCTGGTCCTCAGTCTGGCCTCCTTCTCTAGACCGCCAAGCTGAGCCTTCAGACTGTGTGTCTGTGTGGAGGAGCAAGGGCCGAAGAAAAGCAGAATCTTGGAATCTGTGTCCTGGGGCTGGCGATGTCTTCCACCATCTCTCCCAGCCTCAAAATCACCCTCCTTCAGAGAGAAAAAGGGAGGAAGCGAGGAGGAGGGAGGGAACCTCACAGTCTCAGCCGTCGTCTGAGACCTTGCTGGGTCTTATCTTCAACTCAATATTTATTAAGCGCCTACTGTGTTCCAATCGCTTTGCTGGTCTTTATCTTCAACTCAATATTTATTAAGCGCCTACTGCGTTCCAATCGCTTTGCTGGTCTTTATCTTCAACTCAATATTTATTAAGCGCCTACTGTGTTCCAATCGCTTTGCTGGTCTTTATCTTCAACTCAATGTGTATTAAGTGCCTACTGTGTTCCAATTGTTCTGCTAACCAGCGGGGGATGTGGAAAGAAGCAAAAGACAATCAGTTCCTGTCCTCACGGAGCTTACAGTCTCAATGTGGGAGTCAGCAAGCAGATATACAGAGCCAGCTCTCTCTCCATTAAAACTTCCCAAAGCACCCTTCTATTTATCATCTTTCCCATTGTTTAAAAATCAACATTTTCTGGAATATACACATTTTATTAACAATAACAACAGCTGCTATTTTTTAGTGTTTTTTTATGTTTGCAAAGCATTTATTTTAGCCTCAATATAAGCCTGTGAGAGGCCAGGAGTAGTAGGAAAATGAGGCTGAAAAGCAGTGAATGGTGGATCCATAATCCTCCAACTAGTTAAATTACCTGAAGTGGGGGTTGAATGAGATCTTCTGGCCTCCGGGTCCACCGGTACTGTTTATTTTCCCTTTCCATCTGTCTGACGCTGTTCAGCCTCCTCATGCCTTCTCTTGTCTCTACTTTTCCTAGGAGGTTTTTAGAATTTTGATCACATCAGGTTTACTTTGTGCATTGGAAGTAAGGTTAAAGTCTGGTTGGGGAAATAGGTGAGGGTAAAGAGAGGAGGGCACTAGAAAGCGTATTCCCGTGGGCAGATCTATGGAAATGGGGTTTTGCACTGAGAATGCAGTTGTCAGTGGGCAGAAAGTCCTGGCAGGAAAGGGAACTGCCAAGGTTCATCTGCAAAGACCTTAGTTGATGGAGGCTCATTATCTTGCTTGTCTGGGTGGGGGTTGGAAAACCGGGGCAGATCCTCAGAATGGGGGCTGGGACGGCCCAAGCTGGCTCAGATCTGATGGGGCTGGGACAAGCCCGGATCTCCTAGTGGAATTCAAAGGGTGCTTTTGACCAGGAGTTATGAATCCAAGGCCCTGGCTTTCTGAACTGATAACCGCCAGCCAGGAGGGACTGGGAATCTGAAAGGAATCACAAATCAATAGGAAATACAGTTTCTTAAAGGGACCACAACCTGCTTCATAGCCAGTGGTTTTTCAGGGACTTTTCACACTTAGGCCAAAAGTCTCTGATTGATTAATTGAGAGGCATCAGAGTAGCAGCTAATCACTTGGTTTAAATGGGATGAGACAAGGACAAAGACTTTCTCACTTGAATGAAGTAACGAAGGCACGAGCATTCATGAAATGCTTTCCAGGTGTCCGGCACTGTGTCAAGTGATAGGAAGACAAATACAAGGGAATTCCGTATCTGCCTTCAGGAAGCCTCCATGCTCGCAGGAGGACAATAAGGATCTGCCAGGGAAGGCCAGGGAAGGCGTTTGGGTCTGGGGAGTCACCGGGTGGCCGAGGACACTTCCTTGGGCTGCCCTTGTTGTAGTGATTAATCATGGTTCCTCTGAGTCAGAGCGAGGAGGCAGAACAAGTCGGGAAGGTGCCTTGGATGAGGAGGATCCAGGTGGGCCAGAGAAGCCAGAGCTCGTTCCCTCAAAGATACTGAGAAATCAGTCAACTTGTGGCTTAGCTTTTCTGAGGGAGGGGTCTCTGGAGGGACAGGGAAGGTGCAGAATCGGGCTGGCTTGGCCGGAGGATACATGAAAGGAAAAAAAAAAATTTTTTTTTCATTTTTCTTAGAGAAAACGATGTTTTCGTGAACCTTTGATGAGTTTTAAAGAAGGAAGGTGAGAGGGTCAGGTATACAGGAGTTAAACAGTTGGAATGGTTGAGGAGGAGAGGAAGAGGAGGAAGAAGAGGAGAAGGAGAAGGAAGGAAGGAAGGAGGAGGAGGGAAGGGGGATGGGAGGAGGAGGAGGAGGATCACCCCATCAGCAAGCCTGTCGAGCCCTCGGGTGTTCTCGGCTCAGCTGGGAAGCCAAGCAGCTGGGAGCCCAGTCCTGTTCCAGCCTGCGAGTAGGAACCCAGTGCTGCTGCCTTTGCGGCCCCTCCCCTGCCCCACTTGCCTGATGAAGACTGACTTGAGAACTCTTTCTCCAATGCTGCGTTACTGACCCAAATCCTTTCCCTCTCTGTTTCTGACGCCTCCACCCTGACTCATTCCTGAGGCCCAAGGTTTTAGATCTGGAGCTAAAGGAGGCTCAGAATTCATCTCATCGACCCCTCGGCTTCCCTGGCGAGGAAGCGAGCCCCACTGAAGTGACTTGCAGCTGACAAGGATTAAACCCTAGCCAGGTCCTCTGAGCCCAAACCGGCCCTCGGGCTGATTTCTGCTTCTCAGACTCTCGGGCTGGGGTTCTGGCTTGTGGGAACCTTGGAAAACATACAATGAAAACAACTTGTGTGCGTCTCACACGTTGCATCCAAGCCGTAAATGACCTTGACTAAAAGCAAGATGCAGAAGAAAGGAGGCTCTCCCTAGAATACGTCTCTCCGTACCTCCAGCAGAAGGCTACAGAAGCACAATGGCGTCTACAGTGTCCAATGGCATCATGTAAAGGAGATTATTTTTCTTAATGTGTTGT
The DNA here is from genome assembly GCF_048593235.1 of Sminthopsis crassicaudata. NCBI lineage: Eukaryota > Metazoa > Chordata > Mammalia > Dasyuromorphia > Dasyuridae > Sminthopsis > Sminthopsis crassicaudata. The sequence goes on from NC_133618.1 coordinate 663,656,475, forward strand.
CATCCATTTGGGAGAGAGCCTGAGCCAAGGGAGCGCTCAAAAATGGCTGTGAAACATAACAAAAGGGATCCAAAAACTCCTTTTTACTTTTTTAATTTTTATTTATTTATCCCCCCTGAGGCTGGGGTTGAGTGACTTGCCCAGGGTCCCACAGCTAGGAAGTGTTCAGTGTCTGAGACCAGATTTGAACTCGGGTCCTCCTGAACTCAAAGACTGGGGCTCTCTCCTCTGCGCCACCTAGCTGCCCCCAAAACTCCTTTTTAAACAATATGTGATTTCATTGTTCTACCAGTTTTTGCTTTTAGGTGACCTTTATGTGGTGACCTTTAAGTATGTTCATTGAGCTGCATTGATCCCCCAGACTGCTCTTTTCCCTTCCTCCCTCCCTTCCCGTCCCCTTTCTTTCACGTGGATTCTTTTCTAGTTTCCCTTCTGTGAAAGCAAGAAAAATCCATCTTCATCTGCTCTGCTGTCTCCTCACCACAAACTCCGGGGTTTGTTTTGTTTTTTTACATCTTATTCATTTTGCTTGAGAGTCACTGATACTTAAACAATCGACCTGGTTTCCCGCTAAATAGACTTTGGGGGAAAATTATGAATCAGGAAAAATGTAATGACTATAATGCGTAGCCCATAAAAACGGAGTCCTATCAGCCAATTAGCAAATATTTATTGTTTTTGCGACCCCCAATAGAATGCAGGCTCCTGGAAATGTCTGGTATACAGTAGGTATATAATAAATGCTGGTTTTCGTTTTGTAGAGATAACTGGATGGCATAGTGGACAAAGGACAATCTTGGACCTAGGAAGACCTGAATTTAAATGTTGCCTTGGATACTTACTAGCTGTCTGATTCTAGGTCAAATCACTTCATTCTCTTAGGCTCAGGGTACTTGTTTACAAAATGGCTATAACAATGGCACCTACCTTTTGGTTACTGGCATGAAGAATATATGTGAAAGCTTCCCGTCCCCATATAAATGTTAACTATTAACTTTCCCCCCTTTCTAGTATTTTGCACATAGAAGATGTCAATGAGTATTTATTGCACTGCATTTCAAGCAATTCAATTGCTGAGAGGTAAGAAATTGGAGAGTGTTTCATACTAAATTATCTTTCTCTGGCTCCATACATAGAAACCCGAATTCTAGTGAATTCTAATTCTGGTGAATATCAGTGAAGAAATGATTGGTAAGAACCCAGGAATTCAGAAGGTGCAGGGGAAAGGAGCACTGAGAAAATGAACTGAGGTCGTTCCCTAAAGAAACAAATAATAATAATAAATAATTAAATTAATAATAATAAAAAAAATTTAAAACAATAATAATAAAAACACGAAATATTGGGTCTTAAAATCACCTCCCACATAAAAATGTCCGCACAAGGAGATCTGGACTAGATCACGGTTCTGGTGTGGTCTCAGTCAACAACTCTTTGGCAAACCCCTTAAGCTCCTCAGGACTCAATCTCTTCATCTATTAAAGGGTAGGTAAGAACACCTGCCTGATCTAGTTCAAAGCATTTTTTGGAAGAACGAAATGAGATCATGGACAGGAAAAGGGAGGGGGAGCTTTTGCAAAGCATCGAGTGCCACAAGAATGCACATTGTTGCTATTTTCATTGCTAGGAACAATTTACTCAGGCTCTTACTCATCACCCAACGCCGATGGGGACCTTCCCTTCCTTGGGCATCTGAGTTTCATCTCATTTTAAAATTTTATTTCTTTGCCCAAAAGAAACGTTTCTGGGAATTGAGGAGGAGAGATTTCTCTCAGCTCCTGGGACTCTCTGGGCCCGGTAGCTTTTGGCAGAAGACAAAAAGTATCAGAAAGGTAGAAAGTAAAACCTACAGCTCGGCTTTAGAAGCTTCTCTGTGGCCTGTAAGGGCCAGGAGAGCCTTGAGCCGGGAGCTGGGATTTCTGGCAGGACCACCGGGTACAAAACTGAACTCGTTTTCTTCCCCCCCCATACCTGCCAGCCTCCAAACTTTTACTGCTTTGAGGGCCCCACTAAAATTCTCCTAGTCACCCTCGTTCAGAACTTCTCCTCTAGCTCCACTTTTGAGAAGGTGGACCTGGATTCTAAACCCGAGTGTGGCCAATTCAGCAGACCCTGTTTTCTCATCTGTAAAATAAGTGATTTGGGCCCAGCCACCGAGAAGCCCGTCCCAGTCCTGCCATCAGTTGCCCAGTCTTGCCATTAGTTGCTCCGTTGCATCTCTTAAATGTATCCCCTACTCACCCAGTCACTGCCCTCTTTCCATCCCCCTCACCTGGTTCATTAGAACAGAATCCATCTCCTGGCTTCTGGCCACTTCCCTCTCCAAGCTGAAATCTGCTCCCTAAGACACGACTCTGTCTCTTTCTTGTTCAAAGAGACTTTCTTGCCTTTGGAATAAATGTTCTGACCATGCTCCTCTTGTATAAAATGGGCTATGGGGAATATACTCTGAACTCCCCTTCGGGGAGCCAGTGGGGTTTGGTGCCTGTTCTCTAATGCTTTGGCTCAAGCCCCCATCAATAGTGTTCCCAACATCATTAGCTACAGTAGGTGACAAGCTCTTTGTTTACAAAAACATATTTACCTCAAAGATATAGCAAGGACAAAAATACGAATATTTCTCCCAACATAAGAGCACACTTTCCCCTCTATCCGTCTGGTCTTTGAATGGTCTTTGGTTTGGACAGTTTCTTTTTTTTTTCTTTAATTTAATTTTTACAAAAATTTTATGCATGGGTAATTTTCCAGCATTGACAATTGACAAAACCTTTTGTTCCAACTTTTCCCCTCTTCCCCCCCCTTCCCCCAGATGGCAGGCTGACCAATACATGTTAAATATGTTAAAGTATAAGGTAAATACAATATATGTATATATACATGTCTGAACAGTTATTTTGCTGTACAAGAAGAATCGGACTTTGAAATAACGTACAATTAGCCTGTGAAGGAAATCCAAAATGCAGGCGGACAAAAATAGAGGGATTGGGAAGTGGTTCATGGTCATCTCCCAGAATTCTTTCACTGGGTGTCGCTGGTTCAGTTCATTATTAGAACTGATTTGGTTCATCTCATTGTTGGAGAGGGCCACGTCCATCAGAATCCATCCTCATACAGTATTGTTGTTGAAGTGTATAATGATCTCCTGGTTCTGCTCACTTCACTCAGCATCAGTTCCTGTGAGTCTCTTCAGATTTCTCTGAAATCATCCTGCTGATCATTTCTTACAGAGCAGTAATATTCTATAACATTCCTATATTTGGTACAGTTTCTAAACAGCACTAGTCACCAGGCTTAAAATCCAAGCTTAAATCCAAATTCAGCCTCACTACCTGCTGACTCCAGGAAAATCTCGCTTTTCATCTGACTTCCAGGCTCCAAGACCCTGAATGTCTAGATACCCGGATACATGAAGAGCTCGTTCTCCTGACATTTCCAAACCCGTAGGGTCACAGCCCCGAGATGAATGCTCTTCCCCTAAAATGACAGACTGAGCCCAAAACTAAAACCCTTTTCCATGGGACACATCAACCCCTCTCATCCAGTTTCAGTTATTTGGTCAGTTAAAAGTCTTCTAAGCACATGGTTAGCAAACCAAAACCAGTTACAAAATGTCCTCCCAGGCTCCCCAGTTTCTCTCCAGCACTTCTATTACATGGGGTCCCACCTCTCCCAGGAGCAGGCTCCCCAGCCTCTCCCACATGGGTATGAGCCCTAAAGAGGCTCTCTATGTGTTCCAGTCCCCCATGATATCAGTAGCACCTACTTCACAGTTAGGAGGATCAAATGAGATAATTCACAAAGTGCTTTGCAAACCTTAAATGTTCTATACACAATAACTATCATCATTGTTCTCTTTATTATTGCCTAGGATCACATGACTAGTAAGGGCCATGGTGGGATTTGAACTCAGGTCTTCGTAACCCCCAAATCCAGTGCCCTCTCCAATAGATTCTGAAAAGGATGAAATCTCTGGTATTTTAAAAAAAAAGTTATGTAATAAAGAGGAAATAAGCCACAAAATGGGAATGTTTCTTGACATACCACTTACCGAACATAATAGGAGACAAAAAATAGCCAATTTGGCAATTTTCTGCCACCAGTCATTCTTTACATAAGTTCTTTGGGGCGTTAAATCAAATTGTTCATAGCTATTCAGAAAGTAATGAGAAATGAAAAATACGTAATTTCACCAAGTCATCGCACGGAGCAGCTTGAACTTTGTGCAGGCTCTTTCACTACTTATGGGTTTCATAAAAATTTCAGTGCCTTTCCCAAAGGCCGTTAAACAGCATGGAGGACTTTACTACCTCACGACTGCAGGAGACCCCACATAGGCAAGTGTACCAAGTGGAACAAAAGGCTTAAACTAATGAGTGTACCCACTAAAGCATCGTACCCTATTCCGCAGTCAGTGTGCTCCTCCCTCGTCTGATCTCCCCTTTGCACCCCACGCTGGCTCTCCTCCTTCCTCTCTACTTTTACTCCTTTACTGCAATCATTCCCAACCGTGGCTTCGTCTATCACAGATCTCTAAATGGCCCCCAAATCTCGGCTTCTAGACCTGCCTTCTTGTCCGAGCTCAAATAAAGGACAAGGGGAAAAACCTTAAGTGCCTGCTCTGTTCTAGGTACAATGGTAAGCACTTTACCACTATTCACAACGGCCTAGGAAGGTAGATACAATCATTAACCACGTTTTACAGTTGAGGAAACTGAGGCAGGCAAAAGTTACCGACTTGCCCAAGGCCACCCACCTAGTAAGTGTCTGAGCCTGGATCTGAACTGGAATCAGTACTGTCCATTGTACCTTGGAGCTGTCTCAGAGAGACCAATGGCCATCTCTGCATCTTGTACCTTGGAGCTGCCTCAGAGAGACCGATGGCCATCTCTGCATCTTTGACGGGCTGTCACCCAGAGGGGGAATTACTCTAGTTTTTTTGATCCCAGCGGGCAAATGGAGCAGACATAATTAAGAGACAAATCTAACCATTGCAGGTTTCCCAAAGTAAAATGGGCTCCTTCCAGATGCCAGGATTTGCCTGATGGGAAGCTTCAATCAGAGGCTGGATGAGCTCCTGGCTATGTGGGAGAAGGGCTCCCTCATCAAGCAGGAATGGAGCTAAATGATATAAAGTTCTCTGCTGAATGTCAAAGCAGACATATCTACTTTTAGCTCAACCTGTCTGAAATCTCGACCCTCAAACAGGCTCTTTTCTGACCTGGTTATTTATGTCCATGGAATGACCATGGGGCAATTCTGCCTTTTTTGAGGGCTTTTGTTTTGTGGTCTCCAGGAGAACGGTTGCCGAAGCATGGAAATGAGAGGAGTGGCTGGGCTCTGTGAGTAACTAGGTCACTGTTTCAACATTCAAAGGTGAAGTTTGGCTAGGGCATTTAAGGAGAACAGAATGATGGATGGGAGGGTGCTACCATTGACTCTGGGCCAACAACAGTTGAGGAGCCAAGCCTCTGCCCGGGGAAGGGGGAGCTCACAGGTGTGAGGAGAGCCTGGGAGAGCTGCCCTTCCTAGGGGTTTATGGGGGCTCCCGGTGCCTGCCGGCCAGGAAGGGAGCAGAGTTGGGGGTGAGGATGTACCTATAACTTCTCCCCAGGTATCTTATGACTTGAGGCTGTGCTTCCTACCTGCCCCCAGTGGAGAGGGAGAGCAATTTGAAGAAAGCCCGAATCTCTGATGTGATTCTAATTCAGTAATTCTAATACTAACAATTATTAGTAAACGCCTTAATTTATTCTTCCTGCTACTGCATATATCTTGTGCTTATAGAATTGTCCGCATCTCCCCCCATTAAAACGAGGACTCCTTGAGAACAGCCTGGTTTTGCTTTCCTTTGTATCCCCAGTCACACAGTAGGTGCTTAATACGTGCTTGTTAACTGACTGATTCGGCATTTAACAAATAGTGAATAAATAAACAAAGAGAGTAACAAAACTGCTAAAAGTACAACTGAAAGACAATTTGTTGGGGGGAGAAATCACCCCCCATTCAGGTCATTATTAAGAAGCATTGTGGTCCTCTGGGAATGGGCTTAGACGTGGAGTCAGAGACCTGGATTTGAATGCCCCATGTGCAGCTCACAACCATATGACCATGGACAAGGCATGCCCCTTTACGGGACTGCAGTTTCCTTATCTGTAAAAGGAGGCTGGAAGTTCCCTTTCGCATCTAAATCTGTGATTCTAGGGCAATGCGTAAGGACTTTCTAACTGTGATCCATGAGCCTTTTAGTCTAGACTGCCTTGAGGGAAGTGGAAAGGTCAGCCTGGAATCACAGGAAGGGATCGATAACGGCGGTAGACGTGGTGACTAAGTGCTGGGGCTGGCTAGACAGAGACGAAGGCTGCTGGAGAGTTGGAGGAACATCTTTGTGTCTAAATGAAGAAGTTTGGGGATGACCCGTGAGCCGGGTCCTAGGGCAGACGCCCGCAGAATACGGGATCCCTGAAATCAAACACCGGGAAAGGATTTGTCAGCACAGAGGGCAGCCCAACAACAACAGCATGACATCCCCCGATGCTTCAGCAGCCGGGTCCCCCCTGAGTCTCCCCCAAAGGATGGCTTCCGGGGGGGACCACTGCAGTATCTGGTGACTGGACAACATCCAAGCCCCTTTCGTTTTCATAGACCAAATGGCTGCTCAATAATTCATCATCTGTAGGATGCAGAAAGGGAGGCATGAAGTATCATAAATCTTCTTCTAGGATCAAGGGAAAAACTAAGTAAAGCCAAATTGAAAAATAATAATAATAACTAGGCTATTTCTATTCAAAAATAACTCTGTCCTGGGGTTATATTCAGTCCTGATTTCAATTTTCTCTTGGAATTGAGCTGGTTTCCCCACACTGCAAAGCTGAGGATCTCTGGCACATTGGAAAAATGGGAGGCAAAACTCAGAGCGATGAGTGTTCCAGCCCGAGGGAAAATAGTTGGGGGATGTGTCGCGGTCACCACCGGGATGGTACAGCTGTGGGGAAGGGTGCCCCCTGCTCGCTTCCAGGATCCCCGCAGTCATGCGGAGGAGCATCCCGGGACACAGCGCAGAGGGGTGATGGGCACTTTTAGGAGAAGAAGCCCCTCTCCTTTGGATATGGATTCTCAAGAACAAAAATCCTATTTTCCCCCTTGCTCTTTTTCTTAATAGTGAGTTGGCTCCCTACTAGAGGGATTTGGTCCTAATTTGTGTAAGTTGAGTAATTGACATTTTGGAAAAATCTTGGAACAATCTCCAGCATGGACCATTTTCTTAACAGCCTTTATTTACACTTAAAATAGGAAAGACATATTTGGGAAAGTTATTTTTTTAAAAGACAGACCAAAAAGTTATTAATGAGGGGAAGGGAGAATTCAGTGACTTACTGCACCTCTATGTCCTCCTGCTTAACCCGAGGGATCCTGGGAAGAAAGGGCCAGACTTGAGGCAAAGTCACTCTAAGCGCTGAACCCCTGGAAATCAAATTCCTCCCCACCAGCTAGATTTCACAAGAATCTATTTCTGGGATGTAGTTCATTCACGTGTCTGGGGTTTGTTTTTCCTCCGGGAGATATTTTAATACTGGATGTAGGGTGATTTTGTGGGTCCCTTTAAAGCAGACGGGTGAGATGCTAAGAGTGGTGGTTAGGAGTCTGTCTGTCTCCAGAATTCCCTTCCACAGGGTGGTCTGTATCATCCATCTGGGCCATGATGTTCTCTGGGAAGGGGAGGGGGATGGCAGCAGGTGTGTCCTCCTGAGGTGCCTTCCAAAGGGTTGGGAACTGTCGGCTTATCTCCACTCCCCCTGTGCCCCACCTCTTTTATATGACATAAAATTGCCATCGGGACTGGAGCCCCCATATCTAACAAACGCTCTCTGAGAATGAAAAAATGGGGCAGCTGGGTGGTGCAGTAGATAAAGCCCCGGACCTGAGTTCAGATCTGTTCTCAGACACTTAACTGGCTGTGTGACCCTGGACAAGTCACTGAACCCCAATTGCTCAGCAAAAAGAAAAGAAAAAAAAAGTGAAAATGAAAAAAAAACCCCACAAATCTGCTAGATTTTTTTTCTTTCTTTTAAACTTAACAATTTTTTGTAAACTTAACAATTAAAAACCAATACAAAAACACTGATAGGAACTAGCTCTCCAGAAGTACCACCAGAGAGGTGATTCATTCAATTCCAAAGCCTCCATTTGTTTCTAACACATCCCTTGCTAAAACCTCTATTTCCCAGGTTTATTGCCTGTCGTTCCTTAACCCACCTACTACATTCCATCACCCCAGCCTTCTTGCTGCCCCCTGCACGGGACATTTCATGGGGCTTTTCCTGTTCCTCCCAGACACCTTTGCAAAATATGAAAAGGCCCAGAGGAAAAGGAGTGTGGGAAAGCAAGAGAATTGCATGCTTCTTGCCCTTTCTCTGTCCACTCACTGACATCACGTTTCTCCAGAGGAGTCTATCGTGTTTTTGTCGCCGTATCCCACAGTGCCTGGAAGCTCTCTCTAGTATTGGAAATGGACAAAAAGACCTGAGTTCCAATCCAGTCTCTAACACTTTTAACTGGCTGTGTGACCCTGGACAGGTCACTTAATTCCTTATTTCATCTGTAAAGTCAGGATGATGATGGCCTCTACTTCCTTGGTTGTTGCGATCATCAAATGAGGTTGTATGTGGAAAACTCTTCCTAAGCCTTAAAGGGCTCCATAAATAGAACTATTACCATTATGAGGCTCTTAATAAATAATTGAAAAATGGATGAGTGAGTGAACAACTGAATGAAAGAATGAATGGGCTCAGCCCTGTTAACCCATCCTCCATAGGGGTTAAATTGTTGATTTTTTTCCATTTGGGAAACTGAGGACAGAAATTCTAGTTTCTCACCCAATCAGACTGAATTTAAAGCGATGGGGAAGAAACTCTGCGGGCCAGAGACCTCGCAGTTCATTCCTTCTTCCAAGTTAATAAAGAGGATTCGCATTCTCCAGAGCTGCAGGCCCCCACTTCCCCTTCAAGTTGTTTTCTTTGTTGGAAGAAAAGCTGCCAAACCCAGAGACCAGGATCTTGGCAGGAGGAAAGTCCTTGGAGCCGATTCCCTGCAGACGCCTTCTTCGCTCCCTCTTTCTCATAAATGGGCAGGCGGCGAGGGGGAAGTCTTGATTTTCAGACACTCTGTGTCACCGGGGAAAAAATGCCCCCAGCCTCCTCGAGGCGGATGCTGCCACCAGACTTGAGTGCCAGTCTTTCGGGTCTCAGAGAGAAGGAATCTTTCTGGCAGAGCGGATTGCTGGCTGGAAAAAAAGAACCACAGTTTAGAACAAGGGAGACCCCAAGAAAGGAGCAGGGTTTGTAAAAGGCCAAATGAGGTTTTACTATCTCCCTCCACCTCTGCAGGGACAGTCCTCCCACCTCCTTTTGGGTGCTCCCTCTCTGGACACTTAGTTCAATGCATTCAATGATTCAGCATTTATTAAGCACTAATTGTATGCCTAGGCACTGCAGGGTGGGAGTGAGGGGACAGCCAAAAACCTATGTATAGGCAAGCAAATACAAAAAGGAGAAGCAGGAGGAAGAAGAAGAGGAAGAGGAGGAGGAGGAGGAGGAGGAGGAGGAGGAGGAGGAGGAGGAGGAGGAGGAGGAGGAGAAGGGGAAGAGGAGGAGGAGGAAGAGGAGAAGGAGGAAGAGAAACAAAGGAATTTAAGAGGGATAATTAGCAACTTGGGGAAAACTCTAAGGATCTGGAAGATCAGAAAAGACCTTGTGTAACAGGTGACACATCAGTGAGCCTTGAAGAGAGCTAGAGGCAAGAAATAATAATAACAATAATAATGAGAATACTATAATAGCTGTAATACTAACTCTGCTCCAATTGCTCTGATTTTCCAGTCATTTTGCTTCTCACAGCAACCCTGGGAGATAGATTCATCCATATTTTAGAGATGAGGAGACAGACAAACAGAGGTTGATTGGCCCAGTCCCACAGCTCAGACGCACCAGGCAATGATTTTGATTCTCATTTAACTCTCCTATACTGAAGGTGAAGACATGGAAGTCAATGATCTCCTAAATGCTTCATTTTCCCCAATTACATTCATAAACAATTTTAACATGCTTTCAAAAAGAAAAGCTTTAAGTTCCAAATTCTTTCCTTCTCCTCCCCCTCCCTAACATGGTAAGCAATCTGATATAGGTTATACATGTGCAATCATGTAAAATATTTCCATATTAGTCATTTTGTGCAAAAAAAAAAAAAAAACCCTCAAACAAAAAAGAGAGCAAAAAAGACGGGAAGGGAAGGGAAGGGAAGGGAAGGGAAGGGAAGGGAAGGGAAGGGAAGGGAAGGGAAGGGAAGGGAAGGGAAGGGAAGGGAAGGGAAGGGAAGGGAAGGGAAGGGAAGGGAAGGGAAGGGAAGGGAAGGGAAGGGAAGGGAAGGGAAGGGAAGGGAAGGGAAGGGAAGGGAAGGGAAGGGAAGGGAAGGGAAGGGAAGGGAAGGGAAGGGAAGGGAAGGGAAGGGAAGGGAAGGGAAGGGAAGGGAAGGGAAGGGAAGGGAAGGGAAGGGAAGGGAAGGAAGGGAAGGGAAGGGAAGGGAAGGGAAGGGAAGGGAAGGGAAGGGAAGGGAAGGGAAGGGAAGGGAAGGGAAGGGAAGGGAAGGGAAGGGAAGGGAAGGGAAGGGAAGGGAAGGGAAGGGAAGGGAAGGGAAGGGAAGGGAAGGGAAGGGAAGGGAAGGGAAGGGAAGGGAAGGGAAGGGAAGGAAGGGAAGGGAAGGGAAGGGAAGGGAAGGGAAGGGAAGGGAAGGGAAGGGAAGGGAAGGGAAGGGAAGGGAAGGGAAGGGAAGGGAAGGGAAGGGAAGGGAAGGGAAGGGAAGGGAAGGGAAGGGAAGGGAAGGGAAGGGAAGGGAAGGGAAGGGAAGGGAAGGGAAGGGAAGGGAAGGGAAGGGAAGGGAAGGGAAGGGAAGGGAAGGGAAGGGAAGGGAAGGGAAGGGAAGGGAAGGGAAGGGAAGGGAAGGGAAGGGAAGGGAAGGGAAGGGAAGGGAAGGGAAGGGAAGGGAAGGGAAGGGAAGGGAAGGGAAGGGAAGGGAAGGGAAGGGAAGGGAAGGGAGAGAAAGAAAAAGAAAGAAAAAGGAAGGAAAGAAGGAAGGGAAGGAAAGAAGAGAGGGAGGAAGATAGAGAGGGAAGAAAAATAGTATACTTCAGTTTGTGCTTGAGAACAAAGAAGAACAACATTTGATGGACATCCCCTCAATTTCCAATTCTTTGCCAGCATAAAAAAAAGTGTTGCTATAAATATTTTTATTTATAGAACTCTTTTTTCCTTTGGTTGTTTTGTGTTCATCTCTTTAGCATATAGACCTCGCAGTGGCGTTGCTGAATCAAAGGAATGGTTGGCTCAGTATAACCCCACCAGAAAGAAGTACATCGATGTCCCAATTTTCCCCCATCCCTTCCAACATTGTCATTTTTCCCTTTCTGTCATATTGGCCAATGTGCTAGGTGTGAAGGGGGTATCTCAGAGCTGTTTTAATTTGCTTTTCTCTAAGCAATAGTGATTTAGAGCATTTGTTCTTATGACCATAGACGGCTATAATTTCTGCCTGTTGGTGCCCTTTGCTTATTTATCATTTGGGGAATGACATATTCTTAGAAACCTGACTCAGGCCTTTGTCAGAGAAAGTTGACATAAAAATTTCCCCCAAATTTTCTGCTTTCCTTCTAACCTTAGCTACATTGATTTGTTTGTACAAGACCCTTTTCATTTAATATAATGAAAGCTATCCGTTTTACTTCTTGTAATCTCTCTGTCCTTTGGTCACAAATTCTTCCCTCCTCCAGAGATCTGACAGGTAAAGTCTCCCTTGCTCCCCAATTTGCTTATGGTATCCCCCCGGCTGTCTGAGTCATGTTCTCATTTTGACCTTATCTTGGTCCATACCTAGTTTCTTCCAGGCCGCTTTCTAGTTTTCTGAGCATTTTGTCTATCAAAAGCTCTCCTACCCCGACACTTACTGTATACAGCCTCTTCCTTCTGTCCTGTTTCTCAAGGTCAGCCTCTCGTTCCCTTTAGCCTGGAATATTTCTGGAAACTCCCCGGTTATCTGGCTCCCCTTCCCTGCCCTTCTCCAGTCCGGCCCTCGGCCCTCATGCAGTGGCCAAACTGATATTCCTAAACCTCCAACCTCACAAGTTCCTCCCTACTTACAAACCGGGGACGGCTCCTCCTTATCTATAAGATAAATGCAAATTCCAGGGTTTAGCATTAAAAGCCTTCCACAATCCCAAAGAATGTGGACATTAGACCTTAGAGGACCCATTTAGACTATCGCCCCATTTTACAGATGAGAAACTGAGCACCAGAGATGAGTTGCCTTGGTCTGGTTCATCACCTCCAGCCAATCTGGAGGAGGGTCTCTCGGAGCTTAAATGGGCTTGGTTTGTCCTTCAGTTCCCAAAGGTGACCTTGACAACAGGGAGGCCAGAACATGACCTGCAGAGGAATTGAATGTGAGGGAGGGACGGGCCACATGTGGCAATTAGTGGAGCTGACTCTGAATTTGAATCTGGGCTAGGGATCAAATCCCAGCCCTCCCCCAACACCTCCCCCCAGATGTAGAATTCCAGTATGGTGATGGACTACAGGTTCAGGCAATCAGGGATTGCCCACGAGTCTGAGCCTCGGTAACTCAGGAAGGCCGGCTGCCAGGTGGGATCCAGTTTTTGACCCAGGTAACTCTCCGTGGCCAACCGCTGAGTCACGGCAAGGCTGAAGCGAATATTCATTAAGCACCCTACGGTGTGCTAGGCAGGTTCCGGGCTCTGGGGAGCGGAGATGAAAGGAAACAGTCCCAAAAGCCCTTGTGGAGGACAGGGCACTTGGGCTGAGCTTTCCAAGAAAGCCCCCAAGCCCGGAATAAGCCCCCAAGCCTGGAATCAGTCCCCGAGCCCAGAATAAGCCCCCGCTGCTGGGATTTGGTGTAATATTCCCATTCAGCGGAGGTCCACAGACATTTATGAGCAAAACCCTGGAGGATCATGGGCTATAGAAGGGACCTCAGAGATTTACTGGTCCGTCCCCTTCACTTAAAACATGAAGAAATAGGAGGCCCAGAGAAGAAGGTTTTTTGACCGAGATATCACCCTGGTTGGCCATTTCCTTCTCCAGCTCACTTTACAGGTGAGGAAACTGAGGTAAACAGGGTCACACAGCTAGTAAGCATCTGAGGCTGGAGTTGAAGTCAGGAAGACAACTCTTTCTGGTTTCAGGACTGGTACCCTGCCCAGGGAGCCACCAAGCCAACTGCAAATGTCCTAAAGCTCCAGCTGTTTCCCACTCTCTCTCCCATGGGAGCCAGTGGCTGTTAGAGGGGAAGGGGTGGGGGTTTGGTGGGGCCGGGATGTGCTAAGAGAGCTCTCTGTCTCTGGGTGCTTTGCAAGTCTCTCAGCTGAGTCTTTTGCATCTCACCTGTTAAGTGGGTCAGCCTTCTGCCTTTAAGTAGGGAAGCCTGGCAGGGGTCCCGTGTTTATTCCCTTCCTAGCCCAAGTCGGACAGATGATGGCATTGTGGGATGTTATCCTGCAGGAAGCACCGGGACTAAGGGGGACCTCCCTGGGAAAAAGGGCCTGGTGGGAGGAGGCAGACAGGGGGCAAATTGGCCAGGGGGGAGGAGGTCTTGGCGAAGGAATCCGCATCCACAAGCTGGGAGTCTTTGCTAGTTTCCCCTCCATCACTGTCTTATCAGCCGGGGCTCCAGTGGATAGAGTGCCTGAAGCAAGGGAAGCCCGTCACAGTTTCTCAACTGCAACCCAGCCTTTCCTCCTCTTCCTCTTCTCCTTCCTCCTTCTCTTCTTCCTCTCCCCCTTCTTCTTTCTTCCCTGCCTTCTCTTCTTCCCCTTCCTCCTGTCCTGTCTTCTTTTCTTTCTCTTCCCCTTCCTCCTTCTCCTCTTCCTCTCCCCCTTCTTTCTTCTCCGCCTTCTTCTCTTCCTCTTTCCTCTTCTTCCTCTTCCCCTTCCTCCTTCTTCCCTGTCTTCTTCCTCTTCCCCTTCCTCTTTCTTCCCTGCCTTCTCCTCTTCCCCTTCTTTTTTCTTCCCTGCCTTCTCCTTTTTTTCCTTCCTCCTTCTCTGCCTTCTCTTCCACCTCCTCCTTTTTTTCCTTCTTCCTCTTCTTAGTTTTTTCCTCCTTCCTCCTCTTTTTCTTTTTCTTTTCCTCCTTTTTTCCTCCTCCTATTCCTCTTCTTAGTTTTCTCCTACTTCTCTTTTTCTTCTCCTTCATCCTCCTCTTTCTTTTCTTTTCCCTCCTCCTCTTCTTCCCCTGCCTCTTCCAAGTTAGGTCCAAACATGTTGGAACAGAGCACTATTCAGCATGGAAAATGTCTTCTTAGGCACATACCTGGCCCACCCAGGGCACATTAAGAGTACATCGAATCCAGGAGCCCAGTTTTTCAGTTGAGAAAAATGGGACTCGGAGAGGTCAAATTAATCAATTTCAATTATTGCCAATCAGAGCATGTCTATAAAAAAATGATTTTTTTTAAAGTTTAATGTCATCAAAGCCTCTTAAAAACAGTTTTTAAAAAGATATGTCTTTAATGGGTTTTACCAAATTTGTTTTTTTTCCCAAATGTACATAATTCACTGTAATTAATCTTTGATTTAATCCTGAAAGGAACCTTAGAAGTCAAATAATTCAATCGCCTCACTTTATAGATGAGGGAATTGAGCAACAAATATTAACGGTTTATCCAAGCTCACGGCAGTGGGATTTGGGCCTGGGTCTTCTCATAGTAATATTCCCACTACATAAGAACTTGGGACACAAGATCCTAGATCAAAGTGATCAACTTTGTCCATTGTAGGTAAAGTGTTGTTGTATCCAAATCTTTGTGACCCCATTTGGGGTTTTCTTGGCAGAGATACTAGAGTGGTTGGCCGTTTCCTTCTCATTTTACAGCGGAGGAAACTGAGGCAGACAGAATTAAGTGATTTGCCCAGGCTCACACAGCTTGGAAGTACCTGAGATCAGATTTGAATTCAGGAGGATGAGGGCTCCTGACTCCAGGCCCAGTGCTCTAACCACTGGGGCACCAAACTGTGGGAAGACCCACAAGTTAACTCCCCAAAAACCCAATAGCTGCTGGCAGTGAATGAGTCACTAAACAAGTCAAGCCAAACCACAAACAAATGCCTTGAAGAATGGGCAGATTCCATTTAGAAAAGTAGATTTTAAGAAAGAGACTGACAGTGGAAGCCAAGAAGGAGGCAAATCTGTTCCTTCCCCCCCCAAAACCTGGATTGAATCAGGGCTGCTTTTCCCTCTCTCCTCCCTCTTAGAGGAAGACTGAAGTCTGCTTTCTAGGGCTGTGGGAGGGGGCGGTCGGTGGGACTGTTTGGGATCTGGAAATCGGACCGTGGACAAGGGGACACTGGAAAACATCCTGAGGATGAAGCAGTGAGCCAAACGCAAAGACAGCCTCGTCAGCCCTTCCTTTCCGTCCCCCAAATCATTCCAGTCCAACAGGTTTTTCAACACAAATTCAGAAGAGGGATTAAAATGCATGCACCATAGGTCTGGAAATATCTTGGCTTGTTCTCCGCTCCCCATTGTGCCCGGCCTTCCCCTATCAAGGCTGTCGGCTGTCCCAGCTAGGCCGGGCCAAGGAGTCCAAGATGGCACCTCCTTGGGCCAGATGGCGCTCACTGGCACTCAGTCATCTCTGCATCCTGCCAAGAGGAGGCCCGGGCCCCCTAAGAGAACATGGCGGCTGCCGTGACGGGCGGGGTTGTTCGATTGTGGTCAGAGCCAGTGGGCAGACTGTACTTTGTACAGCCGTCCCAAAATAGAAAGGCTGTCTGAATGATGGACTGGCTTTTTATCCTCCACTTAATTTATCATGGAAAAGATCAGATGCAGCCTTTTGAGAGGGAAAGTCGTCTCGCTCTCCCTGTGATGACATGGGAAACTTCTAACTGCCGGATCCCAAACCTTTTGTTTCTGATGTATTCACCCACGTTCATGTCATTTTGGACATCATTTGAGTACTTGTCAACTGTTTTTAATTGTTGCAGGAATAAGTAAAGGTGGTGTAATAGAAACAGACAAGTTCCCTGTGTGGGAATTCCCTCCACCAATACAGATTGCAATCTGTCTTACTTAGACACGTCATATATTTGAAGCTAAAAAGCAATCTAGTTGATTTTCTTCCATTATAGAAGAGAAAACCAAGAGAGATGAAAATGACTTATTCAATTTTTTTCTCCTTTGTCTCTTCCACAACTTACTCTGCCATGTTTGACTTTTCTAAGCTTTCTAATGTGTTGAAATCTAGATGGGAACTGAGAAACGAGCGTTTCCCTTACTGAGATAGCAGTCTTCATGGGATCGCCCTTGGCATTCAAAGGTCGTTCCTAAATGAATAAAAAATACATAGCTTTATAGGCAATGCCTTGGATTAAAGAATACAGGGCGTTTTAGAATAGGGTTAAATTTTGTGGAAAGAAGATCTAGAAATAACTGAGATAAATAAAAAGAACAATAAGCTTTTTTAACTGTGAAATGAAAATAAGCACACATGACAAACATTTTTAAAAAGAATACATGGAAAACCTCCATGCTTGCTCTGTATTCCAAGTACTATTGGGTTTCTGCAACTTATAATTGGCTCATATTTCAATCCCTCCCACCTCCTCGAATCCATTTTTCTAAAATATCAAAGATTTTGGTACTAGTAGAGATAAGCCTCTCATTTACAACTGAGTGACTTGTTCAAGATCACCCAGAGAATGAGTGACAAAACCAGAATTCGAACTCAGATTTTCTGATGCAACCAACTTATCGATAGCGAGAGCTGAATTCTGGAGATTCAAGGGCGCAGGGAAATAGTCTGCCTCTGAGGAAGAAAGAATACACACGCGGAGGAGTCCCCCTTGATTGAGCTGCCAAAGTCCTTTTCAGTTCTAAACCCAAGCCCCGGCTCTCCCATTCCTTCCAGTGGCAGCTGCAGTCAGTGGTTCCAAAGTCTGTTAGCGTGGCCCTGGAAATGGGCCCTGCATTAACCATCATGCACTTGCTGAGCCCTTTCCAAATATCATCACATTTAATCCCGGGGAAGAAGATGCGATCACTACCCCCATTTTTTTTTCCCCTGAGGCTGGGGTTAAGTGACTTGCCCAGGGTCACACAGCTAAGTGTCTGAGCCAGATTTGAACTCGGGTCCTCAGGGCTGGTGCTCTACCCACTGCGCCACCTAGCTGCCCTCCTACGCCCATTTTACAGATGAGCATTGCATACGTGACTTGCCCGGGGAGAGACGTGCAGCTAATACGTATCTGTGTCATTTCTGACTCCTCCAGGCCCAGTGTTGCACTGCACCTCCCAGCTTCCCCCAGGACTGACTGATTTCCCCTCAAATTCTCAGTCGTATTGGGGAGAGACATTCTGACTAGTTTGGATTTGTGATCCAGTTAATTCTCAGGTTCCAACTTGCTTAATAATAACAGCTGCCATTTATATAACACTGAGAAGTTTACAAAGTGCTTTATACATGCAAACTTATTCGATCCTCGCATTGGTTCTCGAGGACTAAGACGGTCTCACTGTATTAGAGCTGAGTTAGTGCATCCGACCGCGGCCGATCGGACCAACACGAGCTCGGGACGCTCTGCCCGGGTCGGACCCAGACAGTCCCTAGAACGTGTGGGGTGACTAACTTGGCTCCTGGGCTAATTCAGTCCTGCTTGGCTCCTGGAGCACAGCCCCTTCTCTGAGGAGGGCACGCCGTGCTGGGTGGTCCTGTGCCAGTGTCTCCCGTGTCATACAATTGATTCTAAAGTTCCTGAGGGACCTTGGGAGCGTCCTTGGGTCACTTTTTCTGACCAGCTTGTGAGAGTTTGCCCTGTGTGAGTTCTCCATAAAACAATCTTTTTGCCAAGTGTACACCTGGCATTCGAATGGCGTGGCCAGCCCGGTGGGCCCTCTGCGGTAGCTGGAATGCTGCTGGGCAGTTTAGCTGGAGAACAGAGCTCAGCTTGGCTCTCTCCTCCTGCCAGGAGAGGTTCAGAATCTTCCTCAGACAGTTCGAATGACGCCAGGTCCCAGGCACTCCACAATGAGGTCGGTTCTTTGGACCTTCACTTGCGTAGCCAGCCCATTGCCTCTCCCCTCCCTTCAGAGCCTTCCAACACCGAGCCGGTGTGGGCCAATCTCATTATTGATGTGGGAAGATACTGCCCAGTAGGGGAACTGGTCCATGGCTCCTCACGGGGCTGCGGTGGTTCTGGCCAGTGGAGGACCTAGGTGTTCGCTGTTAGACCAAACCTAACGAAAAGCAGCAGAGAAGTGACCCACGTTTCGTTGCATCACCCCTTCAGAGGCTGCAGTAATCACAACAGGATGGGCTCCCTCCACTCTAGCCCTGCTTGTAGCCCTGAAGGGCTGAAGAACTGACCTGCAGTGCAGTGGCCAACCTTGACCATGTCCATCCTCACTGAAGGTGTCGGTCAACGTGGCTGAAAACATCCCCCCTTACAATTCCAGTTCTTTCCAAGTTTACAAGAGCAGCTTCCCAACGCACCCTCCGTCCCTCGGTCTCAGCTAATCAGATAGAAAAAACCACCTGTGAAGTGTCCACTCTGTGCACGGCGCCGTGGAAGGGGTTGGAAATTCAGCAAAAGGGGAAAAAAGTCCCTTTCGAGGAGCTGGAGTATGTCACGTATACAGAGAAATAGAATACAAGGACAGCTCAAAGCTTTGGGGTTTTTTTTTTCATCTCTTTTTTTTAAATTAATTTTATAATTATAAATTTTTGACAGTATATATGCATGAGTAATTTTTTATAATATTATCCCTTGTATTCATTTTTCCAAATTTTCCCCTCCCTCCCTCTACTCCCTCCCCTAGATGACAGGCAATCCCATACATTTTACATGTGTTACAGTATAACCTAGATATAATATATGTGTGTAAATCCAATTTTCTTGTTGCACATTAAGTATTAGATTCCGAAGGTATAAGTAACCTGGGTAGACAGACAGTAGTGCTAACAATTTACATTCACTTCCCAGTGTTCCTTCTCTGGGTGTAGTTGTTTCTGTCCATCATCGATCAGCTGGATGTGAGTTGGTTTTTCTTTATGTTGAAGATTTCCACTTCCATCAGAATCCATCTTCATACAGAATTGTTGTTGTTAAAGTGTACAGCGATCTCCTGGTTCTGTTCATTTCACTCAGCATCAGTTGATTTAAGTCTCTCCAGGCCTCTCTGTATTCCTCCTGTTGGTCATTTCTTACAGAGCAATAATATTCCATAACCTTCATATACCATAATTTACCCAACCATTCTCCAACTGATGGACATCCATTCAACTTCCAGTTTCTAGCCACTACCAAAAGAGCTAAAGCTTTGTTTTTTTGCGGATTGAAATTGCATGGGAGAGATAGAAATCTGAAACAAAATAATTGAGCTACATGAAGATGGCTTGTAGGGATTATACCTTATCTCACTTTGAGCCAGTATTTCTCAACTATCTCATCTGTAGAATGGAAATAATAATTACACCTGATTCCCAGGGTTATCATAAGGGTCAAATGAGATAATATTTGTAAAGTGCTTTGCAAACCTTAAAGGACTATACAATATACAAATACTAGTTATTATTTGTTCTTACTCAACCTACCATTTCATTTGCATGAAATTTCCCAAAAGGGAAATTGAGGCTCTGCAGAATCCCTCAGCCCTTTTCAAATTGTTGAAAAGTGGCCTTGAAATTATTATTAATTTTTTTATTTATTTATTTTTGCTGAGGCAATTGGGGTTAAGTGACTTGCCCAGGGTCACCCAGCTAGGAAGTGTTAAGTGTCTGAGGCCAGATTTGAACTCAGGTCCTCCTGACTTCAGGACTGGTGCTCTATCCACTGCACCACCTAGCTGTCTCAGCCTTGAAAATTTGAGGGGAAGTGGAGACTGCAGTTTAACTCTCAAGAATTGAATTGGTTTAGGGTCCAAAAGTGATTTTCTAATTTTAAGTCAAATAGACTTGAGGGAAGGGTAGCATAGTGACTCCCCCAGTCTTCTCTTTAGCATCACCGTTGGGAGTTGACCCTCCAAATATGTGCTCTGGACTCCCGTGTTCCCACAGGTCCATCCACTGTGTAGACACTGTGTGTATTACTCTTCCTTTTGATAGTGGATGTATTTGTGGGGAAAATAGGTCCCAGTTAATGAGATTACTATTCTATTGCTATTTGTCTTATTAAATGCCTTTGCTTTGAATTTACTCTCTGCTTATTAAAAGTAGGCACATCCCTAAATCATTATTGATGAGAGAAATGCAAATTAAAACAACTCTGAGGTATCACCTTACACCTGCCAGATTGACTAGGATGACAGGAAAAGATAATAATGTTGGAGGGGATGCGTGAAAACTGGGACACTGATGCCTTGTTGGTAGAGTTGTGAACTGATCCAACCATTCTGGAGAGCAATCTGCAACTATGACCAAAGGGCTATGAAACTGTGCATACCTTTTGATCAGTGTTTCTACTGGGCTTGTATGCCAAAGGGATCATTAAAGAGGGAAAAGGACTCACATGTGCAAAACTGTTTGTGGCAGCTCTTTTTTGTGGAAGCAAAGAATTGGAAAAGGGGCAGATGCCCATCAGTTGGGGAATGGCTGAACAAGTTGTGGTATATGAAAGTAATGGAATATTATTGTTCTATAAAAATGGTTTTAGAAAGTCCTGGAAAGGTTTACAAAAACTGATGCTGAACCAGAAACATATTATACACAATAATAGCAAGAAAGCTTTGATTCTTCTCAGGGGTTCCTTGATCCAAGGCGATCCCAATAAACTTTGAATAGAAAATGCCATCTGTGTCCAGAAAGAGAACTATGGAGATTGAATGTAAATCAGTACATGCTGTGTTCATTTTTTTCTTTTTCTTCTGTTTTTTTTTTCCTCTTGTGATTTTTCCCTTTTGTTCTGAGTTTTCTCTCCCAACATGATTCATAAAGCAATGTGCATTTTAAAAAATAATAATGTACATGTATAACCAGAAAAAAAGTAATGAAAAAAAATGGGGGGAGGGAAGGCACATCCCAGAAGAGAATCCTGGGAGGGGATGAGAGTTTTGAGCATTGGTTTTAGTGGCTATGTACCCAAGAGAACCTCAAATTTAAACAAGGGGGTTATATGTGAGAAGGGGCACCTCTCTATTAACCTCAGGCCACTAAGAAGTCTGGGTTCTATATTAGCTCCAGCAAACTAATGAAGCGACTCTATGTAACCCATTAAATAAGGGACCTGGGGATACCAGGGTTGGTAGCCTATATCTTACTGTTTCATTCTACATTTACACAGATAAGGGCCTGCAAAATGGATGCAAAGTGTATGAAAAGTACTTAATTTCGGGGGGAAAGAACACTAAAAAGTCAAGAGATCAGGAAAGACTGTGTAAAAGGAGGTATCTGAGCCATGAGTGGAGCTAGGACTTCTGAATTGGGTGAAGTGGGGAGAGCTTATTCAATACATTACTAGGGATGCTTCATTAGAGTTTGCTAAGTAATGAATGAGTGAAGGCAAAGAGATTCGGGCAATGTGCTCCCAGAACTTAGCAGAAATCAACCAAGGAAAGCTTTGCTGGGCAGGGGCAGCCAGTGCCTGTGTGGGAGAGGATTTGGACGCATTTCAGGCGCAGGAAATGCATGGAAATGGGGGCAAATTGGCAATTTCGGAGAAAAACTCAGACCGTTTCAGAGGGAGTGTGGTCAAGTGGGAAGGCTGCTAAGGTTGGCTCAGTAGAAATCTGGGTTCCATATTTACTGTGTGGTCATGGGCAAGCCATGGAACTTCACTGAGATTGTTTTTTTTTTAATTTATAAAATGGGCCTAAGAAGACTCATGATTTAAGGAGTGACTTTTGCCAGTGGGACCTTTCATGACCGCCTTATGAGGTAGTATTATTATCACCCCAATTTATAAATGAGAATACAGTGACTAGGAGGGAGCTCTCACACCAGGATTTCCCCACAGGCTGAAAGCACTGAACTGGTGCCCATGGCCTTCCTACAGCTGTGAGCATCAGGGCAGATGCATCAGTACCATAACAGTGGTATTAGGGATGTTGTTACAAACATGAACCACAGGGGGAGATAGCCTGAAGGGAGGATTGTGAAATAACAGGACCTGGGGGATGCAGCGGTTAGAGTGCTGGACCTGGAAGCAGGAAGGGTCATCTTCCCCAGTTCACTTGTGACCTAGCGGTGTGACCCTCAATTTTCCCCTCTATAAATGGGGATAATATAGTCCGCCCCCCCCCCCAGGGTTGTTGTAGGGATCAAAGAAGTTGAGGTTTGTAGAGCACTTAGCACACAGTAGGCACTCAATAAATGCTTGATTCTTCCCTCCTCCCTCTCTTTGACTGATTCAGGGCCCATGTCTGGTAGCGGTCTTGCTAAGCTGAGGGCCAGATCACTGTCCAAAGGCTCCAGGGAAGGAGCCTGGAACACCAGGCCTCCCCGACCCAGGAGGAATCCGGGATCTTTCCCATGATCAGAACAGAAGTTCTTCCCTGAGCGAGGGATGTGTTTCAGCTCATAATTGGTCACCACAGTAATCACCTGGAGCTCCGGCTTTCCCTGTGCAGATGTACAAGAAAACCTCGAAGGAGACATATTGAGACGCTGCTCTGTGCCAGAAAATGCACTCACGGCCTTCTAGCCTTTGTCCAGGAGAAGGCATTTGGAGGACGGCTTCTTTGTCCGGGTTCCTGAAGAACAAGAGCATCCAAAAGGAAGCTGGCGTGAAACCCGTCGGTTTCCAAAAATGAAGCTCTGAGACAATGGGCAAGAGTGCTTGTTCTCTACTGGGATGTGGTGCCATTGCACGGAGGCACCTGGAGTCCCTGAAGGCCCGGCAGAGGCGCCATTGCACAGAGGCACCTGGAGTCCTCAAAGGCCCAGCAGAGACGCCATTGCACAGAGGCACTTGGAGTCCTCAAAGGCCCAGCAGAGGCGCCATTGCACAGAGGCACCTGGAGTCCTCAAAGGCCGGGCAGAGGCGCCATTGCACAGAGGCACCTGGAGTCCTCAAAGGCCGGGCAGAGGCGCCATTGCACAGAGGCACCTGGAGTCCTCAAAGGCCCGGCAGAGGCGCCATTGCACGGAGGCACCTGGAGTCCTCAAAGGCCCGGCAGAGGCGCCATTGCACAGAGGCACCTGGAGTCCTCAAAGGCCCGGCAGAGGCGCCATTGCACGGAGGCACCTGGAGTCCTCAAAGGCCCGGCAGAGGCGCCATTGCACAGAGGCCACCTGGAGTCCCTGAAGGCCCAGCAGAGGCGCCATTGCACAGAGGCACCTGGAGTCCTCAAAGGCCCAGCAGAGGCGCCATTGCACAGAGGCACCTGGAGTCCTCAAAGGCCCGGCAGAGGCGCCATTGCACAAAGGCACCTGGAGTCCCTGAAGGCCCAGCAGAGGCGCCATTGCACAGAGGCACCTGGAGTCCTCAAAGGCCCGGCAGAGGCGCCATTGCACAGAGGCACCTGGAGTCCTCAAAGGCCCGGCAGAGGCGCCATTGCACAGAGGCACCTGGAGTCCTCAAAGGCCCGGCAGAGGCGCCATTGCACAGAGGCACCTGGAGTCCTCAAAGGCCCGGCAGAGGCGCCATTGCACAGAGGCACCTGGAGTCCTCAAAGGCCCGGCAGAGGCGCCATTGCACAGAGGCACCTGGAGTCCTCAAAGGCCCGGCAGAGGCGCCATTGCACAGAGGCACCTGGAGTCCCTGAAGGCCCGGCAGAGGCGCCATTGCACAGAGGCACCTGGAGTCCTCAAAGGCCCGGCAGAGGCGCCATTGCACAGAGGCACCTGGAGTCCTCAAAGGCCCGGCAGAGGCGCCATTGCACAGAGGCACCTGGAGTCCTCAAAGGCCCGGCAGAGGCGCCATTGCACAGAGGCACCTGGAGTCCCTGAAGGCCCGGCAGAGGCGCCATTGCACAGAGGCACCTGGAGTCCTCAAAGGCCCAGCAGAGGCGCCATTGCACAGAGGCACCTGGAGTCCTCAAAGGCCCGGCAGAGGCGCCATTGCACAGAGGCACCTGGAGTCCTCAAAGGCCCGGCAGAGGCGCCATTGCACAGAGGCACCTGGAGTCCTCAAAGGCCCGGCAGAGGCGCCATTGCACAGAGGCACCTGGAGTCCTCAAAGGCCCGGCAGAGGCGCCATTGCACAAAGGCACCTGGAGTCCCTGAAGGCCCGGCAGAGGCGCCATTGCACAGAGGCACCTGGAGTCCTCAAAGGCCCAGCAGAGGCGCCATTGCACAGAGGCACCTGGAGTGCTCAAAGGCCCAGCAGAGGCGCCATTGCACAGAGGCACCTGGAGTCCTCAAAGGCCGGGCAGAGGCGCCATTGCACAAAGGCACCTGGAGTCCTCAAAGGCCCAGCAGAGGCGCCATTGCACAGAGGCACCTGGAGTCCCTGAAGGCCCAGCAGAGGCGCCATTGCACAAATGCACCTGGAGTCCTCAAAGGCCCAGCAGAGGCGCCATTGCACAGAGGCACCTGGAGTCCCTGAAGGCCCAGCAGAGGCGCCATTGCACAGAGGCACCTGGAGTCCTCAAAGGCCCAGCAGAGGCGCCATTGCACAGAGGCCACCTGGAGTCCCTGAAGGCCCAGCAGAGGCGCCATTGCACAGAGGCACCTGGAGTCCCTGAAGGCCCAGCAGAGGCGCCATTGCACAGAGGCACCTGGAGTCCTCAAAGGCCCAGCAGAGGCGCCATTGCACAGAGGCACCTGGAGTCCCTGAAGGCCCAGCAGAGGCGCCATTGCACAGAGGCACCTGGAGTCCTCAAAGGCCCAGCAGAGGCGCCATTGCACAGAGGCACCTGGAGTCCCTGAAGGCCCAGCAGAGGCGCCATTGCACAGAGGCACCTGGAGTCCTCAAAGGCCCAGCAGAGGCGCCATTGCACAGAGGCACCTGGAGTCCTCAAAGGCCCAGCAGAGACGCCATTGCACAGAGGCACTTGGAGTCCTCAAAGGCCCAGCAGAGGCGCCATTGCACAGAGGCACCTGGAGTCCCTGAAGGCCCAGCAGAGGCGCCATTGCACAGAGGCACCTGGAGTCCTCAAAGGCCCAGCAGAGGCGCCATTGCACAGAGGCACCTGGAGTCCCTGAAGGCCCAGCAGAGGCGCCATTGCACAGAGGCACCTGGAGTCCTCAAAGGCCCAGCAGAGGCGCCATTGCACAGAGGCACCTGGAGTCCCTGAAGGCCCAGCAGAGGCGCCATTGCACAGAGGCACCTGGAGTCCTCAAAGGCCCAGCAGAGGCGCCATTGCACAGAGGCACCTGGAGTCCTCAAAGGCCGGGCAGAGGCGCCATTGCACAGAGGCACCTGGAGTCCTCAAAGGCCCGGCAGAGGCGCCATTGCACAGAGGCCACCTGGAGTCCCTGAAGGCCCAGCAGAGGCGCCATTGCACAGAGGCACCTGGAGTCCTCAAAGGCCCAGCAGAGGCGCCATTGCACAGAGGCACCTGGAGTCCTCAAAGGCCCGGCAGAGGCGCCATTGCACAGAGGCCACCTGGAGTCCCTGAAGGCCCAGCAGAGGCGCCATTGCACAGAGGCACCTGGAGTCCTCAAAGGCCCAGCAGAGGCGCCATTGCACAGAGGCACCTGGAGTCCTCAAAGGCCCGGCAGAGGCGCCATTGCACAAAGGCACCTGGAGTCCCTGAAGGCCCAGCAGAGGCGCCATTGCACAGAGGCACCTGGAGTCCTCAAAGGCCCAGCAGAGGCGCCATTGCACAGAGGCACCTGGAGTCCTCAAAGGCCCGGCAGAGGCGCCATTGCACAAAGGCACCTGGAGTCCTCAAAGGCCCAGCAGAGGCGCCATTGCACAGAGGCACCTGGAGTCCTCAAAGGCCCAGCAGAGGCGCCATTGCACAGAGGCACCTGGAGTCCCTGAAGGCCCGGCAGAGGCGCCATTGCACAGAGGCACCTGGAGTCCTCAAAGGCCGGGCAGAGGCGCCATTGCACAGAGGCACCTGGAGTCCTCAAAGGCCCGGCAGAGGCGCCATTGCACAGAGGCACCTGGAGTCCTCAAAGGCCCGGCAGAGGCGCCATTGCACAGAGGCACCTGGAGTCCCTGAAGGCCCGGCAGAGGCGCCATTGCACAGAGGCACCTGGAGTCCTCAAAGGCCCAGCAGAGGCGCCATTGCACAGAGGCACCTGGAGTCCTCAAAGGCCCAGCAGAGGCGCCATTGCACAGAGGCACCTGGAGTCCCTGAAGGCCCAGCAGAGGCGCCATTGCACAGAGGCACCTGGAGTCCTCAAAGGCCCAGCAGAGGCGCCATTGCACAGAGGCACCTGGAGTCCTCAAAGGCCCAGCAGAGGCGCCATTGCACAGAGGCACCTGGAGTCCTCAAAGGCCCAGCAGAGGCGCCATTGCACAGAGGCACCTGGAGTCCTCAAAGGCCCAGCAGAGGCGCCATTGCACCGAGGCACGTGGAGTCCTCAAAGGCCCAGCAGAGGCGCCATTGCACAGAGGCACCTGGAGTCCTCAAAGGCCCGGCAGAGGCGCCATTGCACCGAGGCACGTGGAGTCCTCAAAGGCCCAGCAGAGGCGCCATTGCACAGAGGCACGTGGAGTCCCTGAAGGCCCAGCAGAGGCGCCATTGCACAGAGGCACGTGGAGTCCTCAAAGGCCCAGCAGAGGCGCCATTGCACAGAGGCACCTGGAGTCCTCAAAGGCCCGGCAGAGGCGCCATTGCACCGAGGCACGTGGAGTCCTCAAAGGCCCAGCAGAGGCGCCATTGCACCGAGGCACGTGGAGTCCTCAAAGGCCCAGCAGAGGCGCCATTGCACAGAGGCACGTGGAGTCCTCAAAGGCCACGCCAGCAGAATCCAGCTGACAGGTCCTACCTGGTTGGGAAGGCTTCCAATACGGCCCAGCACCTCCCAGCAGAGAGTCAGCGCCTTTGCCCAGCTGTTGGCACAGAGCTCCATTTTGGGAAATCAGCAGATTCTTTTCTCCAACTAGAAAGGACGGTCCTTTTAAAATTTCTGTTTACTATGGTTTTTAATGAATCATTTAAAAAATTCTCTAAAAAGAATCTAAAAACTGGCATTTAGGAGAAACTATCACGTGACAGGCCGCCAGCAGTCTCAGTGGACCAGGGACAGCACACTGGGCTTGGAATCAGGGAGACTTATCCACCTGAGTTCAAATCCTGCCTCAGACACTTATAACTGTGTGATCTTGGGCAAAACACTCCTGTTTGCCTCAGTTTCCTTCCCCGTACAATTGCCTGGAGAAGGACCTGGCCAATCAGTCCAGTATCTCTGCCAGGAAAACCCTAAATAGGGGCCATGAAGGGTGGAACACTATGGAAAGAACTCAACAACAATCCCATATGATTATGTTTGAAGATCCTTACACGCTGGAAAGAACCTTAGAATTTCTCTATGTACCAGAATCCCCAAAGTGCAGAGGGGGCCCAGGGAGGTTATAGAGAAGGTTAAGTAGCAGACAAGGCTTCTGCCAGGCTCTGAGTTATCCAGGCCGAGCAGAGCCTTAGCAACACTCCCCTCTGCCCATCGGAGCAGGAGCAGGGCGCTGGGTAAGAGGGTGGAGAAGGCGAGCCCTGCTGGGAGGAAATGGAAAAATCTAATTCTTGTTAAAAGATCTCGGTTGGGCACTTGGGGGAATTGTAGAGGGGCAGGGCCGCTGGTTCCCAGCAGCCTCGGGCTGACGGCAGCCAATTGAATCAAGCCGAAGTCCCAAGTGATGGCAAGGTTTACTCTCCAGGAGCCTTGAAGGGATCTGGTCCAGCCTCTTGTTTCAGAGATGTGGTGGCCTGGAGAACGGATGAGACTCCTCCAAAGTCCCTCAGACTAGTCTGGGTGTACATCTAGCTCATATTTACACAGGTATTGGGTACTTTTTATGAACAGTAAATTTTCATATTTTATTCTCACAACCTCCCAGTTAGGGAGATAATTCAAGTACTGGCAGCTCCATTTTACAGATAAGGAAACTGAGAGGCAGAGAAGTGCTCGGTCCAAAGTCACGCCCAACCCAACCGGAGTCAAAGTTCAAGTCTTGTGATCCCGAGATTGAAGTTCCTTCCACCAATAATTATAAGGCCTGATGGTTATATAATGCTGAGCAAACATTATTTCAGGGAGATAATGTCCGGGTAGGTGAAGGCTGTCATTATACTTATCTTTATACTTATCTCAGTTTTGCAAATGTAGAAGCTGAGAATTAAGGCGGTTCTGTGATTTGTTGAAGTCACTCAGGGTTGTTAAGATTGAATGAGATAGCCTGTGTGCTCAGAGCTTTGCAAACCTTGAAGCTCTAGAGATAGACCTGTGGCGAGTTCAGGATTAGAATTCAGGATCTGGGACTTCAAATGCACTGCCCTTCCATTCACTCTCCCAGCCTGGAACTTCTTGGGTACCTTAAAAAAGTCTTTGGGAATGCCAGGGGGAAAACACAAAGGCAGCAACTCCCTTTTGTGCCTCTGTGTGTGTGTGTGTGTGTGTGTGTGTGTGTGTGTGTGTGTGTGTGTGTTCCTTTCAATAAATTAGTTTCTGGCACTTACTGCTTAGCTAGGTGCTGATGATCCCTAGAAAAAGTTCTGACCTCAGGGATTTTATACAGATAATAATATAATACAGGAAACACACTAAACATCTGGATCCCCACGTTCCTTCTGCTCTGAAGTGTAAGTGGGAAAATTCCCTCATGGAGGGAATGAAGGAAAGCATGAAGGAAAGAGAGAAGGCAACTATTTTCTTTATCAAGACCATTTATTATTCATAAAAGTAGGGATGGGAAAGAGAAAATATAAGTAAGGGAAACAGATTTCCATCTCAGAGGCTCTAGAGGCTATTTAGGCATCAATTCAAGCATTCCTGAGCTGGCTAGATGGACCAGTGGATAGAATGCCGGGCCTAGAGTCAAAAAGACTCATCTTCCTGAGTTCAAATTCTGCTTAAATCACTTACTAGCTGTGTAATTCTGGGCAAGTCACTTCACCCTGTGTGCCTCGGTTTCCTTATCTGTAAAAAGAGATGGAGAAAGAAATGGCAAACCGCTCCAGTGACTGCAAAGAAAACCCCAGATGAGGTCACAAAGCACCACACTGACTAAAAAAGAACTCAACAACAAGTCACTTCTCAGGGAAATGAGTTTTCTCAAGAAGGAAGAATCCTTTGGGATTCTATTATAAAAACCCTAGCTTGGATTCTATGGTGCAGAGGCAGTAATACATTTCCCTATACAGAGATCTTAACACAGGAGAAAAGGCCTCAATGATGAAATAGTTATGGAGAAATCTATGTGTGCAAGTATATATTCCCAAACAGCCACTTTAAGTCATTTTCATTCCCCAGGGAAATAATGGTGCTTAATGTTTGCTAAAAGTCCAAATTCCCTTGTATTCATTTTGTTTATACTGGGGATACCCCTAAGCACCATTACTTCCATTAGAACTATAAACTACCCCAGGGAGGGAAGAGCTTCCTTCTATCTTTGCATCTAACTTTAACCCTAAACCCTAACCCTAACCATTTAGCTTCGTTATCAGAAGGTCATACACTCAGAACCAGAGGGACCCCAAAGCCCAGCACTTAATTCAGATGTTTGCTGACTCATTGACTGAGTTCTAAAAGGTAAACTCTAGCAAAGGATATAGAAACCACCACTAAGCCCCTGTGAAGTGAATGTATCAGCAGACATGATGCAAGGGATGATACAACAAGCTAGAAGGAAGGCTAGAATCATTGGTGGAACTGGCAGGTCCTCAGAGATGGAGTTTTTCATCATTTCCTTCGGGATTCAGCTCCGGGCCCTACTCCTAAGAGAAGCCTTTTGTGATCCCCAATTGCTAGCCCTCTCTCTGCCCTCAAAGAAGCACATCTCTATTTTTCGGTTTACGCATTGTATCCCGGCTATAAGATGTAAGCAGCTAGAGGGCAGAGATCCTTCTCTTGTCTGGTCCACATTCCCAAGAGGTGGCGTTTTGCCTTGCACAGAGGTGGATCACAGGATTATAAAATGAACTTAGAGCTAGAAGGGACCTGAGATGTCCTGTTCAAACTTGTCATTTTACCAATGAGGAAATTGAGACTCAGAAAATTGAGCTGCCCTGCCCAGCATTACATAAGGAAACGGCACATCCAAAACCTGGGCAAGAGGCTTCCAAATCCAGTTCTTTTTCTGGTGAGAAAGCTGAGGCTCAAAAGATTAAATAAATGACTTCTCCAAGATCAATCCAATGATCAATCAACATTTATTTATTTGTTATTTGTTTTTTGAACTATTTAATAGTATTTTAGTTTTTTACACATCCATGCAAAGATAGTTTTTAGCATTCATTTTTGCAAAACCTTATGTTCCAAATTTTTCTCCCTCCTTCTCCTCCTCCTTCCCAAAGACAGTAAGCAATTCTCAATCAACATTTATTAACCCTTTATTAGGCTCCATGGACTGGGGAGACAAAAAAAAAAAAAACATAGTTTCTCACCCTCACAGAGCTCACATTGGAATGGAGGAGACAACACATAACAACCAAATACATACACTCGATAGAGAGATAGATAAATGATAATAAATGGATTGATTGATGGATGGATGGAGAGATATAAATAGGTGATATACAGGGAGATAGATAGATGAGTAGATGATAGATAGATGGAGGGATGGAGAAAGATAAATAGATGGATATACAGGAGATAGATGAGTAGATGGGATAGATAGATGGATGGATGGAGAAAGATAAATAGATGGATATATAAGGAGATAGATGGAATGGGTGGATGGATGGATGGATGGATGGAGAAAGATAAATAAATGGATATATAGGGAAATAGATGGATGGGTGGATGGATGGATGGATGGATGGATGGATGGATGGATGGATGGAGAAAGATAAATAAATGGATATACAGGGAAATAGATGAGTAGATGGATAGATAGATGGATGGATGGATGGAGAAAGATAAATAGATGGATATATAAGGAGATAGATGGATGGGTAGATGGATAAATGGATGGAGAAAGATAAATAGATGGATATACAGCAGATAGATAAATGGATGGATGGATAAAGGGATAGATAGATGGATAGATGGATAAATGGATAGATATAGATATTAATCTATATATACATACACATACATCTATGTAGCAGCTATATAGATAGATGTACACACTCTGAGTGTGTGATATCTATGCAATAAATAGGAGGTACTCTAAGAGGAAAGGCACTGGCTCCAGGCTGAGATGTGGTCAGATTCTTGGACACGTCTCCCGTCAATCACACCAGGAGCCCGAAGATTCTGCCTAATCTCAGACAAAGACGTGCCGTTCCACCGTGTGCTGGTACACCCTTTGCCGTCAGACACACCTGGAGCTTCCTCAGCTGGGGCACGGTGACCGTGGAGAGCGGTTTGACTGCTTCCTGAGCCAGGCCGCTTAGCCCGCAGAGGGATTGCCTGGAGTCCAGAGGCTGAGCCGGCTTCGGCTCCAGGACAAGAGGAAGCTGAGCTCCGGTCTGCCTCCAGGTCTCAAACACGGCCCACATGGAGCTTCCCGGCAGTGCCAGCTAGGAGCTCAGGGAAGCAGCCAGGGCTTAAACATTGACTTTTGGGGAAAGTGCAGTGGGAGTATCACCGCGTAACATAAAAGAACATTCCCTGGAGCTAAAAACAAAATCTTCTTTCTAAAGGGCAAGGTAGATAGCTCAGTGATGGAAACACTGTCTATCTGTGTCACCTAGGTCAAGTCTCTTCACCTGTGGCTGCCTCAGTTTCCTCATCTGCAAATGGGGATAATAACAGCACCCACCTCATGGAACAGGAGAGTCAAGTGAGATTAACACAGAGAGTCACTGTGCTACGTACATGTAGAGACTGCCATCTCTTCGATCCCCCTTCCTCAGAAGAAAAAGAGGGAAGATGGCATCTTCTTCCTATTACCGAAAGAAAAAAAAAGCAATTTATTTTCGTAATTATTGTCATTAAAGAAGAATAAAAGCAGGAAGCCACCCTACCCAGCAACAAAAGCCATTCCTACAAAGCAGCAATTAAATTGCTAATAACTCATTATAACCAACTGCTGCTGAAAACATTAGGTTTTGTTTGGGGTTTTTGTTGCGTGTTTTTTTTTCCCCTAACACACTTTATTAAGGACTGAAAAATCTGTTGGGTTTGTTGGTGGAAGCTAAGACTGTGACA
The DNA here is from genome assembly GCF_048593235.1 of Sminthopsis crassicaudata. NCBI lineage: Eukaryota > Metazoa > Chordata > Mammalia > Dasyuromorphia > Dasyuridae > Sminthopsis > Sminthopsis crassicaudata. The sequence continues at coordinate 663,688,674 of NC_133618.1, forward strand.
ATGCAGATTTATTCCCTATAAAAGGGTAGTGTGTTCAGGCCTTATATAGGCCAATAAAATCAACTCTCTGCCATCCTCCTCCCCTCCACCCTTTTTTTAAGCCAAATCACATAAAGAAAGAGCCATGGGGAAAATACTCTCTCCCTAGATTGGGGGGGAACCATATTAATCCATCCATGGCAAGAAATTGGTGGCTACAGCCCAGTTAGGCTCTCGACACAATAAAAATTCCATCCAGACTCCAGACCCAAGGCAGGTCACACAGGTTCTGAACAATCCGTTCAGAGGTGGAGATTGATAACGTCCGCTTGGGGCAGGGTTTTTATGGGTCCTGGGCCCAAGACCAAAAGCCCAGAAATGAAAAGGAAAAGCTTTGTTGGGATTTACTGCTGTTTTCTTGGGGTTTTGAATGGTTTCCTGCCTCTGCCTCCTCTTCCTTCCTGCTCCAGAAAAGTGAAGAGTCTCCTATTGACCACTCTAGAGGAGCCCAGCAGAGTGAATCTGGGCTCGCTGTATGATGCTGGACAAGTCACTTCACTTCCGCCTCTTTTAGTTTCCTCTTCTGTAAAATGATGATCATCCTAACAGCTGCTCCCGGGGTTGTCGTGAGGCTCAAATGAGGTAATCTTTCTAGAGGGCTTTATGTCATGTCCACGTCCACAAGGGCCTTCTTCTGAGGGGAGGACTTCCTGTACAGTCAAAGGAAGGAGAGCTTTCCAATGTGGACTTGCTGCTGAGGGAGGAACAAGGATCCTTGCAAAAATACCCTGAAAAGTGGGGTAGATTACAGAAACAAGGCCCCCGGTGTTTCCACGCCAGACTTTTTCCCCCACTCGTCCCAGCCATGGAGGTGTCCAGTCTTGGGTTCCGTAATCCCGTTTCTATCTGGCAAGGGTCACAGGTGGAGGGCAGGTATTACAGGGGGTCAAGGAGACGGCAGAGAAAATGTGGGAAAGAAGCGTCCTTCTCCCGACGTCAGGGCAACGACAGGCTGACTGCTGGGGCCGGAGGCTCGGGCCGGACGTTCTCTTCTGTGGACACTTAGGGGGCATTTTCTGAGCAGGATGACTCAGGGCTGACTGCAGAGCTGGAAGTCCTCACTGATGACTCAGGATGAGATAAGCATAAGAGTGCACATAAAGAACACAACTTGTATAGCTTGCAGTATATTTCCCTGGGAGGAGGATTACTTTGAGCTTCCGGGCAGGGAAGGGTACCTGGATGGCTGCCATGCCTCCAAGAGCACCTGATGCCTCTGTTTCTTTTTCTGACCCTAGTCGAGCAAGAATTCTAAAATAGAAATCTGTAATGACCAGGTGAATTCACTGATGGAGCCAGAAGCCATCAGAGAGTCCTCCGGTGGCTGGATTCCACTGACGCAAGTGGCCACAAGTGTCAAGAGGCCACCTTGAGAGCTCGCCCAGGTAGTGACCTTGAGCACGCAGGACTGGGAGAGATTGTAGGGAGGCAGACGGACAGCAGAGCGCTCAGATGTCCCCAACACCGGGGACATTCCTTCTCTCCCTTCCTATCCTTCTTTTCCTCCCTCTCTTCTTTTCTGTCCTTATCTCCCTCCCTCCCTCCTTCCCTCCTTTCTTCCTTCCCTTCCTCCTTTCCTTCCTTCTTTCCCTTCCTTCTTTCCTCCTTTCCCTCCTTCCTTTCCTCCTTTCCCTCCTTCCTTTCCTCCTTTCCCTCCTTCCTTTCCTCCTTTCCCTCCTTCCTTCCTTCTTTCCCTCCCTCCTTTCCTCCTTTCCCTCCCTCCTTTCCTCCTTTCCCTCCTTCCTTTCCTCCTTTCCCTCCTTCCTTTCTTCCTTTCCCTCCTTCCTTTCCTCCTTTCCCTCCTTCCTTTCCCTCTTTCCTTTCCTCCTTTCCCTCCTTCCTTTCCTCCTTTCCCTCCTTCCTTTCCTCCTTTCCCTCCTTCCTTTCCTCCTTTCCCTCCTTCCTTTCCTCCTTTCCCTCCTTCCTTTCTTCCTTTCCCTCCTTCCTTTCCTCCTTTCCCTCCTTCCTTTCCCTCTTTCCTTTCCTCCTTTCCCTCCTTCCTTTCCTCCTTTCCCTCCTTCCTTCCTTCTTTCCCTCCCTCCTTTCCTCCTTTCCCTCCTTCCTTTCCTCCTTTCCCTCCTTCCTTTCCTCCTTTCCCTCCTTCCTTCCTTCCCTCCTTCTTTCCCTCCCTCCAAACACATATTATGCCCTTACCTAGTGATGCTCTTAAAATCATTTTTTTCCTCTTTTGTACCTCTGAACCCCCCCCCAAGATATCTATTTGGGGTTCTGGCTAGATTTCTTTCTTAAAGATCAGGCCTCAAACCAAAACCAGTCTGATTCTCATTGGCCACCAAGAGGTCCTAGGCCAAGCCCCAAGTGGTCATTGTTTGGGTCCAGATGGATGTAAATAGCAATCATTTCTGCCAGAAACCCTGAGGGTCTTTTCTTCCCAAATAGATTTATTTAGATTTGCCTCAATTGCTATCTAGCTTTAATTACTGAATGGGTGTGGCCCCACTCAAACTGAGACCTGTTGAAACCCTTAGCTTAAAAAGACCAAGTCTAGGGGCAGCTAGGTGGCGCAGTGGATAGAGCACCTGCAGGGGAAAGTGAGGCAGGTGACCTTGCCCAGCCCCCCTCACTGAAATCCAATTCACTTGCATGTCATGGCATTACCTCCCTGAGATCAGGATCCTCTTCGAAAATGAAGGACAAACAATAATTGTGGGATTATATTCCCTTACATTCACATACCATAATTAATTCAACCATTCTCTGCTAAGTTTTCAGTTCTTTACTACAACAAAAAGAGCTGCTACAAATATTATTGATAGATTGCCAACTCCCTCATTTTCCTGAGGAGGTCACTAAGGCTTAGAGGAAGTGACTTGGCCAAGATCATACTGGTAGAATTGTAGAATTTTTCATTTTAATTTGGAAGAGAAACAATCATCTAATTACAGGGATCACAGATTTAGAATTGAAAGAAATCTTAGAAATCATCTAGCATCCAGATTCTTATCCTGGGCATTGTGATCTTGTTTCAAAAAAATACCTTGATAACTGTATTTCCATTTTATCTTTGTAATCTTGTGTATTTTATGCATTTACTGAGGCGTCCATAGATTTTCTAGACTGCCAAAGGTCCCATGATATTAAAAAAAATGTGGAAAAGCTCTCTTTTAGTCCAATGACCTCCCTTCACAGATGTCTAGAGTGAAACTCATAAAGATGAATGACTTTATAGATCACACAATTTGAGAACTGGAAGTTTTTCCCACAGGCAGACAGCCCAACTTATATGTGAAAGGAACCACCACTACAAAATGCCAGTCTCTGCTTGAAGACCTTCAACAAGGAAGTCCCCACCACAATCAGATGACATAGTAGATAAAAGGACCCAAGTTCAAATCCTACCTCAGACATTTAATCTCTGTTGACTCAGTTTTCTCATCTAAAAAAGGATGATAATAATAGTACCTACCTCCCAGGGTTATTGTAGAAATAAAATAAGAAAACAGTTGGAAAATGCTTCGTGAACCTTAAAGTGCTATAAAATGCAGACTACTATCATTATCTCCTTAGGTAGTCCATTCCCATTTTGGACATCTCTAATTGTAAGGGAAATTTTTCCCAAGTTCAGATTTAAGTTATTCATTCATTCATTTATCTATCTCTTTATTTATCTGTTTGTTTATTTGATTATTTATGGCCCTATTCTTGGGGCCAAACAGAATAAATCTATTCCCTCCTCCACCTGACAGCCCTTCAAATACTTGAAGACAACTTGTATGGCTCCAGGGAGTCCTTTCTATTTCAGGCTAAATGTACCTGGTGCCTTCAATGATCTTCATGCATCATAAGTGCGCCATCTTGGATTCACTCCTCTGGATATTGTCCAGATTATCACTGTCCTGCTTACACCTTGGCCCCCAGAACTGCACACACCCTCAGGATGAGCTCTCACAAAGGCACCTCCTTCCTCCTGGAAGCTCTGTTCCTTTTAATGATCCCCCCCAAATCACAGTACCTTCTCTGCCTTATCACCTGGCTGACTCATTGGGCTCATGGGTCACTGGATCTTGCCACTGCCTCTCCCAGCTTGTACTTGTGCAGTGGATTTTTTAACAGCTCAGTGTGAGACGTTACATTTCCCCCATTCTAGTAGATGAACTCCATTCTTATCAATATGTTTTGGGTATTGCTTCTATTATTCACTGTATAATTCTCCTGAGGCCTTTTAGTCCAGGAGACCCTGCCTATCTTTGCTCTGAATACTTTAAAATTCGATTTCCCCAAATCTTGAGAGTGTGACAGGCCATGGACACATGTTTTTCTTCTTCTGGGTGGGAGTGGTCACTTCTCCCCCAGGTTCCCACCATTTCCACCCCAGCAATGAGTTCTTTCTTGATTAGTGAGAATCAGAACCAGAACAGAATTTGCTTTTGTGGCTCTCCCTTTTGAAGGCGAAATGATCACTAGCACAATTCCAGCAGTTATTACTGCTCTGTTTTTTGGGGGAGCTACAGCAGCTGTCTGGATAATTGAATATATCCCCATCTGGCTAGGTTTATGATCCATCTGACAAACTCTCTATCTCGTTCTTTTCCATTCAGGTTGTAATGTTCCAGGAGCCTTTCCTTTCTCTTTCCCACTCCATTATTGATCAATGAAATGCTCTCCATCATCACTCCTTCCTCTGATTCCTGGATTAACTCACATGATTATTTCTTAATACACAGCGCTATTCCCTCTACCCCTTTTAAACTTAGCTTATTTCTTTTACATAAAATATGCCCATCCAGTGCTCTGCACCAATAATGGGCTTCATCCTACCTCAGCAATACCTGTGAGGTCAAACTTGTCCTTTTATTAGGACATCTAGTTCTTCTTGTTTGTTGCCTAAACCTTGGGTATTTATGGTCGTGAGTTTTACATCCATCTCATTTCTTGGCTTTTGTCTCCCATAAATTTATGGGTACATTAGCTTCTTCTTTCTTCTTTGTGGTAACTATCATTAGTACACAACTTGGAGGCTACAGTCAATTTTCTCCTTCCTCTTTAGGTTAGATTGGCAAGGGATCAAGCAAATACACTCTTACTTAGCTGGTTTCTTAGTTAGATCAACTTCTTCTCTTGCCAGAAATTTGTCATCCCTATGTTGTAAGACAGGGCCTAGAACTCAACTCCTACCCTTAGATGGCACATTTTAAGTTGTTCACTTAAGATTTTTTCATCCTCTTTCTTCAATGAGCAATAATGAGGAAAACCCAACCCGTGTCCCAGGGATCTTCATTTTCTTGCCCAGGACTTCATCAATATTATCAACCACGACAAGCATGGCAAACCATTTTTCTAAGTACCTTCTGGATGTGTCATTCATGTCCCCACATAAATCACCATAGTGACTTTTCCAAGGTGACACAGATGATAAATAACATCTGAGTGATTCATTCTCCAGATTCAATGTCACTTCCCCTATCCTCTGTCCCATTCTCTCATTAAGTAGATGGGAGTACCAAGGCCTTAAGAAATGGACTTGGATTTACCCAGACCACCCGGTGGCGAGTGAGCTGGCACCGAAACTCAGGTCTTCAGGTCTCGAGTCTCAAGATCTGATTTATCATCAGATAAATGAGAAAAGCATTTTTGAACTCACAGGAGGCCTAGCCCGGTCTACACAACCAGAATGAGAATGGAGGAGACACTTTCAGAGAAATCAAATCTCCCAGAGTAGAGCAAGGCTTCTTTCTACTTGGGACTCCATTTTTTTCTGAGAAATTTTTAAGCAACCCTGGGTATGTAGGTATATAAAACAGTAAACAAATCAAACATTTGCTGATAATAAATTGTAATTTTGTGATCCGCCCACACCCATTCAGTTACCTGAACCCATATGGGGTCAGTTTAGGAAGCTTTGGTGCAGAGCGTAGTTCTGACGGAACCTCTCAGACCAGAGTTTCTTCATCTTTTCCAACATGAGAATCTCTTTTTCGAAATTTTCTTGGAATTTCATAGGATAAAGTTGTACCAATGATTAATTAATACAGGTAGTGCCCAGTCTATTTCCCCCAGTTTTCTTCTCAAGATCATAGATTCAGAGCCAGAGAAGATTTTAGAGGCTCTCAAGTTTAATCTGTCCCCCTCTCTCCTTTTTTCCTTGGGCAGATGAGGAAACCCACCCAGAGAAGGCGTCCCTTCCCCGAAGATTCAAGCCAAATCCCACTGCAGTGGGCGCTGCGGCCCTTAATCAGCGATTCCTGGATTGGATTGAGTCGGACTGGATGGGACCCCAAGTCCCCCTGTCTATGCCCAGGCAGCTCAGAGTCTGAGCACACTGATCTCTAGCGTTCTTAACCCCCTCCTTCGGCTGTGAAAGCATGGGGCCATGAGGGAGTTGGGCTACATCCCCAAGGGAATCCCGCTGCCTTCAGAGGTATAAAGAGGATGGCCGTTGGACCCAAGCTTTGGGCCTTTCTCAGTTACTTCCTGAGGGATGTCCCAGATTGGGGGTTGGGCAGGGAAAGAAACCCTCCTTCCACAGGAAAACTTCAAAGGAGTGTCCTCCAGCCTTCTTGTGCAATCACCTGGCAGAGAGGGACAAGAGCAGCAAGCAGAAAAGGGCTTCCTTTCAGTAACGGACGGTAGGCCCTGACAGCGCATGAATCCCAGAATCAGAGCTATGGCCCTAGTTCCCTTTCTCAGCAAGATGCTATCAGAGGGCCTCATGACGAAGGCGCTGCAAATGACACTCCAATTAGTGCACAAAAGGCACGCCTGAATAGCCGCCAGAGATGGAAGAAGAGGGGCACAAATCAGGGGAGGGATCTGGGAGGAAATGCTTGCTGAAAACTAAATTCTCCATTTAAGCCCGGGGTTTCTTAGAGGGGACTTCTCCGGGGGACAAAGGCCCCAGTGATTGTCCTGATTTGATCCTTCCAGACAAGAGCAGTGAGTCAAACTCTGGCCTGTGGGAATAAGGAAAGGGGCTGCTATCGGGATGAAAGTCATTCAGGGGTCCAGCTCCTACGGGCTAGGATAAAATAGACTACTAATAGGGGTTTCAAATCTCAGGGGCTGCCATTATTCAGGATACAGAAGGAGCTGTTAATCTCCATTTCTAAACGTTTTTGCCCTTCCTTTGCTACCTTTTTTTTTCTCACTGAGAGACCAAAATCCGTGTTCTCAGCTCCCGACTCCTCTCAGCATTTGTAAATCAAGAAACGCCCGTGTGTTAGAAAGTGGGCGCTTCCTCTATGGATTTAGAACTAGAGGCGACCTGCGTGGTTTTATAGCCAACTCCCTCATTCTGAGCCAGCCTAGAGAGAAGTCTGACTCCAAATCCAGCCCTCTGCCCATGGCGGAGCCCTGACGCTGCTCAGGGAGCAGAGCCTGCTCCGGGCCAGAGCTCCTGGGCCACAGTCCGAGTCTGCCCGAAAAGCTCTGCCCCAGCAGGCGTGCGCTCCCCTTCTGGGGCAAGGAGCTTCCCGAAATCTCGGACTGAAAAACCAAAGATTTTTCCATGCAGTCATAAATCCAGCTCCCGGCTGCCGGGGTCATCGTGACATTGACTGCAACTTGTGTTTAAGCCGTTAGCCCGTGTTTTCAGACCTAGTCATGCTTCAGTCAGCTTTTCCTCAACGTGTCTTGTGTCCGATTTCCTTGGATCTGTGGTTTGTGGGCACAGCCGGGACGTAAAGACATAATTGGGATTCCCCTTCAGATCTGAGGGGAAAAGGAAGCTTATCAAGGTTGGGGGAGAAGAGCTGACCCACTCTGGCCATGTGACTGATTTTGCAGTCAGCACGGTGGGGAGGAGGGGAGTAGGGAATGAGGAGGAAAGCGTGAAAAAGGAAAAAGAAAAGCAGAATTTACAATTGTTTTCTGATCTTCTGAGTGCCTTGAAATCTTATGTATACGTGTAATGTCATATAGATAAGAATAATATATAATTTCAAGGCATCTGAAGGACACACACAGAGGTTTAAGGGCGTTTTCTCTGAAAGGATGTAACTTTCTTGAGGGCAGTCGGTCAGCAGGCATTTATTAAGCACCTACTGTGTTCCAGGCACTGCAACCAGTGGCATGTTTTTGAGGGACTATGCTCCTTTTTTGTCTTATATCCCAAACACCAAACATACGGTTGGCATACAGAAGGTGATTTATATACATGTTTATTGGCAGATTGTGAAAGGGAGAACTGAGTCCAACTCAACAAGCATTTATCAAGCGACTCCGAAGGGGCAGGTCCTGGCACAGAAGAGCAAAAACGAAGGGTGGGCTTCTCGATGACACCTCCTGGAGCAAGAAAAGAAGAGAGGGAACAGAGAGAGACAATGGAGAGAGAAAGAAGGGGAGAGGGGAAGGGGAGCGGGGAAGGGCAGGTTGGCTGTGCAAGGGAGCGCACCCAATAATCAGACTGACAAAGTAAGACAACCACAGTTCTGGGGATGGGACTGCTTCGGTGGCTGGTTCTGTGCAGGCGATTCCAGGGCCGAGAGGGCTCCCGTGGCTTAGCTAAGGAAGGATCCCACACTGGGGAAGTTTCCGGGCAGTGCTCATCGACATGGGGGAGCTCGCTGTTTTTTGTTTTTTTTTTAATTAATTTTATAACTTTTTTTGACAGTACATATGCATAGGTACAACATTATCCCTTGTACTCCCTTCTGTTCCCTCCACTCCCTCCCCTGGATGGCAGGCATTCCCATACACATTAAATATCTTATAGTATATCCTGGTACAATATCTATGTGCAGAACCGAATTTTGTTGTTGTTGCAAAGGAAGGATTGTATTCGGAAGGTAAAAATAATCTGGGAAGAGAAACAAAAAAAATGCTCACAGTTTACATTCGCCTCCCAGTGTTTCTTCTCTGGGTGCAGCTACCTCTGTCCATCATTGATCAGCTGGAAGTGAGTTGGCTCTTCTCTATGTTGAAGAAATCCACTTCCATCAGAATGCATCCTCATACAGTATCATTGTTGAAGTGTATAATGATCTTCTGGTTCTGCTCATTTCACTCAGCATCAGTTGATTTAAGTCTCTCCAGGCCTCTCTGTATTCCTCCTGCTGGTCATTTCTTACCGAGCAATAATATTCCATAACCTTCATATACCACAATTTACCCAACCATTCTCCAACTGATGGACATCCATTCAACTTCCAGTTTCTGCCCCTACAAGGAGAGGGAGCTGGCAGTGTCCAGGGCGTCCTGTTTAAGACTCGAGTGCCTGGTTGAGGCCTCTGAGAGAGACCCCGGAATCCCGCAGGATGAGCCCGCTCCTTAGGAGAGTGGTAACCCTACAAAAGCCGCACGGCTGGGATCATATCCAGCACCAGAGGCCGGGCCCGGGGCCCCCAGCGCTCCCGGTTACCCCGTTTCCTTCCGAGCGGCCGGGCTCGCCCCCTTCCCCTTCCCCGGGCTGCTCCCCCTCTCCCCTCCCCTCCCCCCGCTCGGGTGGGAGCGGTAGGTGAGCCGCACCCGGTGGTTCATTTATGGCTGTTACAATTACTGAGCCTCGCAGCTGCCCCGTTATTTAGTCTTTATTCCCGTTTTCCTGAGGAGGCGCCGGCCCTGGGGTCATGGAGTGGATCAGTAGCAGACCCGGACCGGCCGGCAGCCGCTCCTTACACCGGGGCGCAGCGGGGCCGCCGGGATCCTCGGGGGGAGGGACACCCCAAGGGCCTCCTCCTTCCTCGGGGCCCCGGGAAAGCCAAGGAGGTTCTGGGGAGAGCGCCCTCTTACGGCCCGGGCTCTCAGGGGCCTCTGTTAGCGACCCCCGAGTGGGGAGAAACGGCCTGTGGCAAAGGGGGTCGCGTGGGCAAGGAGCAGAGAGTGCGGCCCGCCTCGGCAACCCCAGTGAAAGCCCCATGGGGGGGTCTCCTGGGGCCCATCCCCCCTCCCCCCCAGCAGGGAAACCACAGCGGGACCGGAGCTGGTCCCCTCCCAGCTCCCCAGGTCTCAGCTGGGATTACCCCCTGGAAAAGCCGGGCCCGACCCCGGGGACTTCCCGCCGGAGCGCCGGGCCCCGTCCCCCCAACCCCTCCCCCCCCCCCCGGGCCCGCCGCGGGCCGCGCTTCCAGCTGCGGATGCCGGGCCGCCCGGTGTGAGAGGGCCGCCCGGCTGTTCTGTCGGGAGAGAAAGAGAGGGGGAGAGACACAGAAAGGCCGAGACAGAGAGAACCTGAGAGAAAGGAAGAGGAAGGGAGAGACAGCGAGGGGCGGGGGGAGCGGGAGGGAGGCAGCGCCGGGAGCCGGCTCAGGCTCAGCCACAATGAGGCCGGCCGGAGGGGGCGCTCCGCTCGGCGGCGCTGGAGCCCCCCAGGGGCAAGGAACCTCTGGCTCCCCTCCTGGGCCGGGGCAGCGTCCCTCCGGCCCGGGCCGCCGCTGGGCTCCAGAACCCCCCAAGCTAACGAGCCCGGCTCCCGGGTCCCAGAGCCAAGCCGCGCGGGGAATGACCGGCGCTGGTTCCGAGCCCCAGGGGGCAGGCCCAGCGAGGGAAGGGGGGGAGGGGGCGGAGGAGGGCGGCGGACCCGCCCCCGGCACAGGTGCTGCTGAGCTGGCTGGCCCGCCCCGCCGCCGGGCCACGTGGGAGCTCGTAAATTCTCCGGCCCTGCCCCGTGAAAGGCCCGCGAGCGGGCGGGGGAGGGGCGGGGGGAAGGCTTCCTTTGCTATTGGCACTTCGGAGCTGTCTGCTGCGAGCCGCCATCTTGGTGCGAGGTGATGTCATTTAGAACATTCTCCGGGCTGTGGAGCTTATTGTTAGACCTCGTTTTCCGTCCTGCCGTGAACAGTGGGGCCTGAGGAGGGGCAGGGAGTCTGGGGGAGTGAGAGGTGCACCCCCCCTTAAATATGTAACAGAGAGAGAGACAGAGACAGAGAGAGAGAGAGATAGCAAAGGAGAGGGAGAGATAGAGACAGACAGAGACAGAGAGAGACAGAGAGAGAGAGACAGAGAGAGATAGCAAAGGAGAGGGAGAGATAGAGACAGACAGAGACAGAGAGAGACAGAGACACAGAGAGAGAGACAGAGAGAGATAGCAAAGGAGAGAGAGACAGAGAGAGAGAGATAGCAAAGGAGAGGGAGAGATAAGAGACAGAGACCGAGCTAGAGACGCGCACAGCAACCAGGGAGAAGGAAACGAGACGGAGACAGAGCCTAAGGAGAACACCCAGAGGAGGAGAAAAGACAAGGCGGGTCAGGCAGGCAGCGGAGACGGTCTGAACCTGCCTGGGTGACGCTCCTGCCCCTACGGCTGCCAGAACGGAGGACACCTGGGAGCCGGGTCTGGGGCCGCATTTGGGAGGCAGAGCTCCTTTGGGAGGAAACCTCCTAACCTGTGTCTAGTCCCTCCTCCCTCCTGGTAGAATAGAAGCTTCTTGAGGGCAGGGATATTCTTTTTTTAATCTTAGCCTCCCTAATGCTTACTTTTTACATAATAGCTTAGAGCCCTAACTCTAGAGTGGGAGGGGACTTTAGAAGCCATTGAGTCCAATCCCCTTTTTCACAGATGAGGAAGCTGAGGCTCAGTGGGGTTAAGTGACTTGCCCAGAATCACACAACCAGAAAACATCTGTGGCGGAATTAGAACTCGGGTATTCTGACCCCAAATCTAATTGGCTCCATCACATTGCACATTTACAGGCTAGGAACACGGTAGCAACTTGTTTGTTGAATTAGGTAACAGTTGGTTTTCCATCCAGGCCCGGAACTCCAAAGAGGAAAGATGGTTTTAGACAAGACAGGGCGACCTCAGGAGCGCTTCAGGGAGAAGACCGGAGGCAGCCGGGCAGGGGAGGCGGGTTCCGTGATCCGGCCGCCTCCCTACAGACTTGCGGAATGCCGGGCTCTCCTCTCTCCCCACCTAAAGCATATTCACACTGTGTATATTCTAATCTGCCTCTTTTCTCTGGTGGGCTTGCCCTTTGGATGAAAGGGTTTATTCACTATGTGTAACGACCTTTTGCGTAATCTACACTTGGCGGGAAGGAGGACAAAGTAAATGTGAATAATCTCGGGATAATCTATGTATTTTATATATAACATTGGACAGATATACACACACTACGTGTATGCTATAATGTAGGCCCTTTAGTTCAAATAAATCTCCCCAGACCGTGGCACGGGCTTCCACAAAGAGTCACCTCAGAAAGTATTTGTTGTTACATTGCACTCCCGGGGACAGCACAGTGCCCAGCAATGGATGGACAGGCGTTTTATTGTGTCAGGTGCTGCGTGCTTCTGGATTAAATGCACGCGCGCGTGTAATTCTGTAATCTGCACTCAAATAAAAGCTCCTTGAGGCTACGGCTGTTTCACTTCTGCCGGCCGGCGATCCTCCTTACTGTGCCTGCCTCCTCCGGTGAAACGGGCGTGTCCTCGGACAAGCCAATGGAGACAAAGCGGGGGTCAGACTCTGGGGCTCGGGATCAAGGACCAGGCCCGTGCTGGGTAGGATTGGTGCCTTCCAGAACGTTCCAAGCTTCAGATTATCAGGAGACAGCCAGATCTGCCCTAGTTGAGAACACTTCTTACCCATAATTCTGCTCTCTGCTCTAGTTAAACAAGGGCTGGGAACTCTCATGGTCTTTGTGTCCCCGGTCCGGAGCAGGCGCTTGGTTAGTGCTTCCTTAATAAAAAGCATCCCGTGTGTGACTTATTTTACGGTAGAATGGCAGCTCCTGGAAGCCAGCATGTTTCATTTGTCTTTGTTTCCAGTACTGGGGCGGAGGCTGGTGCGTTGTGACTGCCTAACGAGATGTTATCATGTACACACACAGGTACACACGCACGTGCACACAGGTACACACATGTATGCGCACACGCATACACATACACACGCACACACAGAGGTACACACGCGCATACATGTACACACACACACCACACACGCACACATACACAGAGGTACACACATGTACATGCACACACATAGGTACACACGCACACACATGCACACGCACGCGCACACACACGTACACTCACGCACACATGCGCACACACGTGTGCTTCCATAGACACACAGTGCCTATCCGAGTATGTGTGCATAACTAAACCTGTGCACATATAAAGGAACACTTATAGATGATGTGCACGCACACATACATTCACACAAATATCGCACGTACAGTACGTGCACACGTCGTTTATAAACACATGCGAGCTCTGTGCGCACGCGCACACACACACACACACACACACACACACACACACACACGGCCCCCATGTCCCAGGGCGCTTTAAACGAAACAGAGCGTTAGGACTCAGCAGTTTGAAGCTGCCCGCAGGGGACACAGCCGGCACAATGTGCACTTCCACACTCACGTGTGAACGTTTTCCGCACACGTACAAGCCCTCGCACACCCCTGCACACGTACAGGCCCCGAGATTTCTGGGACTGGCTCGGGCCACGTAGAAGATCACCGTGACACAAGTGGCCCCGTTCGCTCGTGGCCGGGGCAGTTTCTGCCTGTCTTTCCACAAAGGGCCGGCCGGCCGGTACACCATAAGTGCTTAATAAATGCTTCTTCGCTGGCTTGTGTTTGCCGTATTTCAGTAAGTCCCTACAGAGGTGCCGTAGTAGACCTCAATTACAGTGCAATACACTGGAGCTGGGGGTGCGGCGGCCAGTCCCGGGCTCGGCTCCTCCCCCTTTCTCTCCTCCCTCTCTCCCCCCTCCCCTCCTCTCCTCTCCCAGCTCCTAGTTCCCTTCCTTTCCTCCTCTCACTACTCTTCCCCTCCTCCTCCTCCTCCTCCTCCTCCTCCTCCTCCTCTCCCTTTTCCTTTCTCTTCCCCGCCCTTTCCGAGCAGGCGCGTGCGCACGCACGTTCGGCCCCGCCCCAGGCCCCGCCCCCGCCGTGCCGCGGGGGCGGGCCGGGCTCGGGAGGGGCGTGCCCGGGGGCGTGCCCCGCCCCGGGGGGCGTGCCCGCGGCCGCTGTAATTCTCGGCGAGCCCGGGCGAGGTCTCTGTTCGCAGGCCCCGCCGGTCCCGGGCCCCGCGCGCTCCGCTCCGCTCTTTCTCCTCGGCCGCCGCCGAGCGTGCGCCCGGTCCGGCCCGGCCCCGCTCCCGCGGCGCCTCCTCGTGCTCGCCGCCCGCTCCCGTCTCCGCCGCGCCCGCCGCGGGCCATGGCCGACAGCGCCAGCGAGAGCGACACGGACGGCGCGGGCGGCCCGGGGGGCGGCGGGCCCGGCGGGCCGGGGGGCGGCGGCGGCGGCGTGCAGCCGTCGTGCTCCCCGGGCGCGGGCGGCGGCGGCGGCGGCGGGGGCGCGGGCGGCGGGGCCGGGCCCGGCGGCGGCGGGAAGCCGGGCGGCATTGTCATCTCGCCGTTCCGCCTGGAGGAGCTCACCAACCGGCTGGCGTCGCTGCAGCAGGAGAACAAGGTGCTCAAGATCGAGCTGGAGACGTACAAGCTCAAGTGCAAGGCGCTGCAGGAGGAGAACCGGGACCTGCGCAAGGCCAGCGTCACCATCGTGAGTGGGGCCGCGGGGGGAGGGGCGCCCGGGGCCGGCGCCCCGGGAGGAGCCCGGCCGGAGCGCTGCGGCCCCGGCGGCTCGCGGGAAGGCGTGGTTCGGGTGCCCGGGCCGGGGGGGAGGGGCCTGGCTGGCGCGGGGCTGCCCAGGGGGGGGGGCGGGAAGCCCCGAAGCTCTCCGGCCCTGGGGATGCTGGAGAAGGGAGGGGGAGGGAGGCGCCCTGGTGCCACCCGGCGGGGGGCGCTCCCGGCCGGGCACAGCCCGTGCGGCCTCCCCGGCCTGGGCAGTGCCCCGAGCCCCTCACTCCGCGCCGGGAAAGCAGCCCCCGCCCCTTTAACGGGCTCTCCGGCCCTCCCCACAGCCTTCCAGCTGGCCGGCGGGGACGCGGCACGGACGGCCCCACGCGGGCCGGGGCCCCGGGCTGGGAGGGGGAACTGGAAAATCTGGCGGCGGAGCCCGGGCCGGGAGAGGGGCAGGGACTGCTCTGGCCCTGGCTTTTGGGGAGTGTGTGAGGGGGCGGCCGGCCGAGCTGTCAGAATCCAGACTTTGTACCCAGATGTCACCGGGCGAGGCGGGAGGGAGGAGGCGCTGCAGGGAGCTCCCGGGCGGCCCCTCCAGGCCCGGGAACTGCCCCGCGAGCCTCTCCCGCACCCGGTGCCAGGGGCACGGCCGGAGCCAGCGCCTCCCCGAGCGGGTGTGCCCTGGGCAGACACGTGTGTATGTGTGTGTCCGACACGTGTGTGCGCTTCCTGGCGGGGAAACTCCCCTGTGTGGCCCCGGGCGCGGGGGTCAGGAAGAGGTTACTGGGTCTGGCGGGGTCACCCCGCGCTCTGGGGCAGGGCCTTCCCCACCGGGGCTGCGCCTCCTCCAGCCTGGCCTTCAGGCCCGGGCCCCCTTAAAGGGGCGGCTGCCCGGACGAGGGGCCTCAGGTGCAGCCCTCGTCCCTCGCAGGGAAGCGTTTGGAGGCCCGGGCCAGGCTGGCAGCGGCTCTGGGCGGCTCGGGGCTGCTTCTGAAGCCCGGCCTCTGCTCCAGGGCTTGGGAGCTGCAGGAAGCCGAGAAGGCGCTCACTGGGAGATCTGGTTGGAGGCTTGGTCTGGGCCCAAGAAAGCCACCGTTTTTCCAACTTTTCCACACTTGGGAGAGTGGCAGGAGCCGTAGGGAACGGGAATGTGCCTGGGATGGGCTCCCGGCCCTGCGTGGAGGGGAGGAGCCGCCTAGGAAAGGCTCTGCGGGCTGATGGGAAGCAGGCCCCCAGTGCAGGCCCTGCCGGGGCAGGCCGGGGATGGAAAGAGGAAAGGCCGGGGCTCCTGCTTCCCAGAATGTTGTGGCCTTGGGAAACCAGGCTTCCGAATGGCTCCGGCAGAAGTTTCCTCCCCGCTGTGGTGGAGGCCTAGGGACTTTTGAGTTTCAGGGAGGTTGGGGGGAGGGCGGACATCTGACAGCCTCACGCGGGCTCGCTTCCCCGGCCAAGTGAGCTTTGGGGTCCTCCAGCGTGTTCTGTGATGCTGGAGGGGCCCTGGAGGCCGGCTGGGCCGGCTCCGTTAGAGATGAGAGCTTGAGCCGCCGCGGAGGAACGTGCAGCCCCACGGGCCGAAGCAGCAGATGCATCATTGAACTCAGGTGCTCCGCGGAGCTCTGCACGTGGGAGCCCAGCACACTCGGCGTCCCTTGATGGGAAAGCCCAGGAAATGATGCTCCCGGCCGGCTCGGACGGTTTTAGGGCTGGGGGGCCCTTAGAGGGCGTCGAGGAAACAGCCTTGTGTGGGGGGAGCCACTCAACCTCAGTCCCGGTGCCAGCGGGGGCCGCATCTCACTCCAATCTCACCCCCCCTCTTGTGAAAGACAAGTCTCAGTAGTTTCTCTGCTACTGGCTCCTCCCCCCTCCCCTTCCCACCCGAAAAAGAGGATGAGCAATAAAAGTAATAGGATCAGAGGGGCCTTCCAGGGTGCGGCTCAGCAGGGAGCTCCATCCTGCCCAAGGGCACACGTCAGGCGGGGTGGCAGGTGCCCACTGGAAGCCTCGCGGAGGCCGCCCGAGGAATCGTCCCTCAGCTGTGCTGCCGGTGAGGAGCCTTTCGGGCTTTAACCCCTCCTTGGAAGATGCCTTCGGGATTGTTTGCTCTCTCTTGTTCACCTAGATCAGCTGTGAGTCATTGCGGGTTTGAGGAGTGAAGAGTGTGAAGAGGGCTTCCCGGATTCCCATTACAGAGCACAGGGACGGCAGACTGAAAACCTGAGGCCCGTCAGGCCGCTGAGGACCTCCAGAGCCAGGGCTCTTCCCACCAGGCCCCCTGCCTCCCCCTCCTCGAACCTTTCTAGAAGGCCCCGGATTGAAGAGCAGGCCTCCTTCTGGCTGGCTCAGTTAAGCAAGTCAAGAGGTCGGGCCCTGTCATTGGGGTGTTTCCTGGGTCCAGTTCTGACCAGTGACCTTTGAAAGCACGCTTGCTCATAGGAGTCCGTGTTGTCAGAGTGCCGTGGGAGGAAGGTGAGAGAGATCTCGGGGGAGAAATCAGAAATCAGTCTCGTTTTATGAGTCTTTATTTGCCAGACTCCAGTGCACCCCAAACCTCAGGATGGCCAGTCTGATCCGAGACGGGTCCGGTGGCCCCATGACCTTGGCGCTCCTTGTTAGTTTTGGGGAGGAAGAGTTGGGGAGGTGTCCACTTGTGAGCTGTTTATCCAGGAAGGCAGACAGGGCTGAGAGTGAGCTCAATGGACATGCCTTTATTTGGGGGGGAACGATCCTCTGCCTTCACAACTCCTTTGGATACGTAAGGAAGAAGAAAGTAAATCGTAACATGAGCAACTGGTAGGTGATGGCCAAAGTTTCTGCCGTCAGACACCGTGTCTTGCTCAGAGCCGGGCTTCCAGGTTCTCTAACTTAACAGACATTTACCAAGTTCTTCCTTCATTCCTTTGTGGGAATATTGAAATGAGGGGAGGAGACAGGGCTTCAGGGCCTGTGTGTCCCCGGGGCCCAGCCTGGCTTAGCTAGCCTGGAGCCCAAGGCCCCTGGACCCATTTTAGGGAGTCTGTGAACTTGAAGAGAGGAACAAATGACCTGATTTTCTCTAATGTCTAACTGAAAACGAGCATTTCTTTAATTACAAATTAAAGAGAAACAAAAGAACTGTTCTTCTTCCGAGATGGGCTCTGTGCTTGCCCCGAGGAGTCCACGATACAAAAGCTGAGCACCCTGGCGAGCCGTGATTATTTCATTCTTGATATTTCTATTCCCAGGGCCCAGCTCTGGCTTCATAAATATTTTATTTGTTTATTTTTTAAATTGAAAGTCACTGGACAAGGATGAGAAAACAGAACGATGTAGGCCCTTCTGAGATGAGGGGGGAGAAGGCGGGGGAGAAGATGGGGAGGGAGCACCTGCTTGAGTTCTAGCTGCCGTGCTCCAGCTCCAGGGAGATGGCTGGAGGACGACGAGGAGGAGGAAAAGCCTGCTCCTGGAGGTGGGCGGCCCCGTTTCAGCAAGTGGAGATGGGGAGGAAGAAGGGTTTTAGGCCAGGCCAGCAGGAGGAGGCTGTAGGTGGGCTTGGAGGGCAGCCAGTGGTTGGCTTCGGATGGAACACAGGTCACGATGGGAAGTCGTGTGAATAAGGTGGCACAGGAGGGTTATTCTTAATGTGTGGATAGTATTTCATCGCTTGTAGTCTTTCACACGATCAGGAATCTCAGTTCCCTGCGGATAATTGACAGACTCCTTCAGCTTTTGCTTCTAATTCAAGAAAGAACAATTTAAAATTGGTTTTGAAATTTTTTTCAGCCTGCTTCTATTGTATAATATGTATAATACGTTGCATGTATCATGGGGCCTTTTTTGGTGAGTGGTACAGGCTCTCATGGAGAGAGCCGGTGATGGGACGCCCATTGCCCTGGCAGTCACCTCAGGCTGGGCTCCGATGCCGCTGATGACTACAGAACAGCTTCTTGTTAAAAAGCCTTCTTCCAGGCAGCCTTGCTCATCACGGGGCTCACAAGCTTCCTTCACAGACTAGTCCACTGAGGGGATGAGCTTTAGTTAGCCCGGGTCCCAGGAGCGCCTCCTTTTCTCCCTCGGCCCACTGAGTCCGTCTCCAGCTTAGGGCCTCCCCTGAGCGGCTCCTTGGGAGTTAGAAGAGAGATTCCTCCAGGCCTCGAAGGAGGGAGCATTTATTTAGTGTTTGGCCTCCCGAGTGGTCTTTGTCCCCTTGGAAGGGTGCTCTGTGGGGCCACAAGGGGTCTGCCACAGTTGTCCAAACTTGGTAACGCTTTCCATTGACCCCATGTGCCGGGGAAGGGGCGGAGGGGCTTTCCCAAATGTCTGCAGGCCCAATTTCCATTTGGTCAAAGAGAGCTGAATATTGAGTCAGAGAATACTGGCGGTGTGGGCGCTGCCACGCTCTGGGTGACAGAGCCAGTCGTTAGCCTGATTGTGCCCCCTTCTGTGACATGAAGGCTGCTCAGGCCCCTGATCGGGGTTCTCCAGCTGCTTTGGCCTGGAGCCCTCAGACAGCCTGGGGAAGCTGGGAGCCTGCCCCAGATACTGCTTTTAAATGCACACTGAGGATCACAAGGGAACCAAAGCTAGTGAAAAGTGGCCCCTTGCCCCCTCCTCCTGGCCCCCAGCTTAAGGGCCCCCCGCTTTAGGTCCGCTGCCCTCGAAGCCTCTCCTGAAAGGGTATGTCTTTTCAGAAGCCCCTTCCTACTCTCTTAAAATCTTTTATTTCATTTTATTTTTCCGTGGTTTTTACCATGGTTTTATCTATGTAGGAACTCCCAGGTTAGAAAAGCCCCTTCACTAGGGCAGATCGGCCCCTGGGCAGGTGTTACCTGGGACCCCTAGAGATTAAGTGACTTGTCCAGGAGCCCACAGCCCTGTCTCAGAGACTGGCATGGAACAGGCTCCTGGCTTCTGGGCCACTGCTCTTGCTAGAAAGGGGTGGTTCAGGGGCCAGGGCCCGTGGGATGTGGAACGGGGGGGCGGGGGGGGAAGCGCAGCTTCCCTTTCCAAGTATTGGCATCAGTGGTTCAGAAAGAAAGTGGTTGGTTTTGTCCTGCTTAGGCCCGGAGGGCAGAAGGCGGGCACTGGGTGGCACCTTGCCTGGGGGTAAAGGAGTGTTTCTTTATGAGGAGAGCTACTCTGGAGGGAAAGGGGAAGGGGATGTTTTGGGAGCTAACAGGCTCCCTGAGCGAGGAAAGCTGGAGGCACCCGCTCGGCTTGGAAAAGGCCTAGCCCCTGAAGCGCTCCAGCCCTGCAGGCTCTGTGGAGCGCCTCCTCCCCGAGGGATCAAGCTCCCCTTGCCCGGCACTGACAGGGGTCCTGGGCCGCCCAGCTCTCTGTGACCCCTCTGGGGGGGGTTCTTGGCAAAGGTCCTGCCCTTTCCCTCGCCAGCTCATTTTAAAGATGAGAAAACTGAGGCAGGCAGGGTGAAGGGGCTTGGCCTGGTCACCCAGCCAGCAGCCGGTCCTGGGTGGATCAGGGGAGATGAGCAGGATACACTGTATCCTTTTGGGGATTCCCTTCTCTCCCGGCTGGCCCTCCCCTGAGAGGTTACTTTGTAGCAGCACCTGGGGATACATCCCAGAAGCCCTTGGGCGCCAGTCCCTAGTTCTTTGCTGCCTCTCCTTGTTCTGTGGGTTTTCGAGGCAGGAGAGATGCTGGATACAGCATGAGAATATTGGGAGGCGGCTGCCCCCCCCCCCAGCCTTCTGTGCCCCGGGGTGTTGTTTGGGGCCCACCCCGGGGGCTTTCCAAACAGGGGGCCCTTTGGAGTGGCCGACTCGGGAGAGCTGCTGTAGGTCCCGCTGGAGTCCCCCTCATCTCGGCAGGTCCCGCCTGACGCCGGCCCCCAAACGCTGCCGAGTGATCGCTGTGGTCCCCGCCGGCAGCACCAAATAAGAGGCAGAGCCGCCCGGTTGAGATCCTAGGCAGGGCCCTGAAGTCTTCTCGTCTGCAAAGGGAGAGGCCGGGACCCCGGGCCCAGTAGGGGATCTGTCGGGTTTGGAGACGACTCGCCCCTCGGGAGTGGGACGGGCTCCACGCCTGCGGGGGGGCAGCAGGAGGTGTCCGGGTTCTGACTGGGGAGCGTGTGCGGGTGGGAGGAGGGGGGCATCGGGGACTGTGGCGCTTTTGTTTTCAGCCCATCACAGCGTAGGGGAGAGTGCCACCATTAAGTGTTGGGCAGGGTCAGCCTTTGAGGTTCCCCCACCGGAGCGGGGAGCGCTCTGGCTCGCCTCTTACCTTGTTCCTTCTGTCTCAGCCCCCGGCCGGCCCGGCCCGCCAGGTTACTGGCGGACTGTAAGCCCCGTGTCCTTGGCCCTCAGGGCGGGATGCCCCACGTTGTGCAGGCCCGGCTCATTCCCCATGGCCTGGAGTTGCTGGCTTTATAGTCCTGGATCTGTGGCTGGAGGGGAGCTTCCCGGGCCTCGGCTAAGAGGAGCCGCTCCCCTCTGTGGCTCCCACTCTGCCTTGGGCCGAGCAGAAGGGAGCCGTCCTGCTGCCTCCTCTTCTTTCATGACCGCTTCTCTCCTTGGACACCCCGGCCTCCTTCTGGCCTCAGTGCGTTTGCCTTTCTCTTCTGGCCTCCCCTACCCTGCCCCCTCCTCCTGTGCGGGGCCTTGGTGGCTCACTAGTGGGTAGGTTGTGGGCCAGAGAGGGTTTTGCCGCTGCAGGGCCCCGGGACCTTTTTGGCGCTGGAGGCTCAGAGCCCGGGCCCTCCAGCGGTGAGTCCGGCATTGGACTTGGACAGGAGGCCGGCCTGCCTCCTCGGAAGGGACCCAGCGACGGCTCCTGGGCAGGCCGACTCTCATACTTGTGCGAGAGGGCCATCCCTCAGCCGGGTGAGATTGGGCTGGCACAGACGGAGTGGAGCGCCCGGTGGGCCCCCCCCCCAAAGCATTGCTTGTGATGTTTTAATTTAACCAAAAGTAATGCTGAAGGCTGGTGGCTCCTGCGAGGGAGCGGCCATTTGTGCCCCTCTGGTGCCAATTGCCTTTGGGGATGGGCCCAGGGCACTAAATACTCAGCAGCTCCTGTGGGAGAAGCGAGCGGGCTCATAAATTTCCGGGAGAAAGTGCCCATGCAGCCTCGTTCCTTCTCTCCAAGGGAAGGAGGTGACGATGGATGTCATGTTTCCATGCCGCCCTGCCTCCCAAAGGCCCGTCCGGGTCGGCAGAAGTAATCTGCTTAAGAGGCACGAGGGCGTCCGGGGACACGGAGATCACACGCAGGGGAGCGACGCGCCGAGCGCCCGACTTCTCAGCCAGGCCCTGGCCCCGGCCGCTGGCTTTCTATAGAAGCAAAGGTCAGGAGGGAGGAGAGCCTGGGCCAGGGGGAGGGGGGATTTGTGGTGGGGAGAAGTGGGCGGCCCTCGGCTTCTCTCTGAGGGTTAGAGAGGGTCAGGACGTGGCTCCTTCTAGTTCCTCCACCTGAGGAGACTCGGGGTCGGCGTTGGGAGGTGAGGCCGCCAGCTTCCTAACAGAGCGGTGTGCAAGTGGTTAAGCTGGGATTTAAAACATCGCCACGACGTCCCGCCAAATTACAACTGTTAGTCCCTCGAGACTTCTTTTCTGTCGCCCCGAAGACGGGCCTTAATTTGTGCCCAGAGTCACGACAAGCTGTGCGCTCAGTAGCCTTTTGTTTTGGTGTTTGCTCCAGACTCCTGTTGCCGGTCTGTGGGGAGCTCCCAGGGGGGAGTTTGCTTCGTGGGCACCCGGACCCCGGGGCCCTTGGGAGCTGTGCCACCACAGGGCCAAGTGGGGGGAGGGACGAGGTGATTTGGCAGAGCCGGCCGGCCCTGAAGGCCGCTAGCCCGGGGTCAGGGCTGCCTCTGGCCCGCGCTGGCCGGATGGCCCTGCCTTCTCGCAGAGGGACTGGGGAGCATCTCTGCCCTTTGCCTTGCGCACAGTCAGCTCTTCCCCCCGTAGCTCTGACTGTCTTCCTTCCACGCCCTCTCCCTCCGTCTCTCAAAGATGCAGCTCGGGAGCCAGGCTCGACCTGACCAGGTGCTCTCGGGGTGGACTCCTCCTGTCAGGCCCGTCTCCCGCCTGGGCTCTCTCGGCCCAGACTCTCCTGTGGGTCCCATAAGCTCCGGGGTGCGGGAAGTTCCGCCAGCTCTCTGGGGCCTCCTTGGCGCGCCCACACGGATGCCTCCCCAAAGCGAGTGCTCCACAGCTGGGAGCCAGCCTCTGAGAAAAGCTGACCTTTCCCAAGCAGGGGCGGGACTGGGGGCACAGACGCTGTGGGCACACTTGCTGGGCCCGGCCCGCTCTAATTTCCCTCGCGCCTCTGGTCCATCTGATACCGGCCCCTCCTATCAGGTGGCTGTCGCCCCAGATGGGACAGCGCTGAGTCAGCAGTTCGCTGGAGTGGGGGGGCCTGGGGGAAAGGGAGCCGGTAACCCAAGCCCTCAGTGCCCGGGTTCCTTTCTCCGCCTGGCCCGGGGCCTGTGAGGCTCGCTCCTGATGCCCACGTGGCAGCTGCAGGCGGGGGCGTCTGTGGGGAGAGCCTGCTTTGGGGAGCCATCGGTCAGGAGGCAGGAGGGAGCTCCGAAGGTGGGCGGCCTCCTCGGGGCATGGGGAGGAGCTCGGCCCCAGAGGTCACCCAGGGCACGGAGCTGCAAACCCATCCCGGTCACAGCTCTGGCCGAGCTGCTCAGCCGTGCTACAGCCCAGAACCGGCGGGGAATCTTGGCCCAGGAGGAGGGCCCCTGAGCCCGTATGCTGCCTCGGGGGCCTGCTAGCCACCCGCACTTCAGTTTCCTCGTCTGTCAGGGGGGACGCTGAGGACACCCACCTTTCGGGGTGATGGGGAGGAGCAGCGTGAGGACGCTCGCCCTCCTGGCTTTTGCTCATCTGGGGCCCGGCTCCTTTCGGCCCCGGGGTAGAGCTGGCGGATTCTTGCGGTGCCAGGCGGCTCGCCCGGCAGGCCCCCGGCTCCCTGCCCCGCAGAGTGAGCACCCCTGTGAGCTGCGCGTGGGCGACGGGCCCACGTCTCCCCTTGGCTTGGAGATTCTGTTCCTTCCTTGCAGTGCATTTCTCCCTCCCCAGGACTGGGACAATCAGGAACAAAGTGACCGCCCCGGACGGAGCCACGTGCCCGCCCCAAGCTTCCATTCTGGCCTCAGAGCCCTGGAGAACCTCCAGCGACCCTGACCATAACGTGGGTCCCGTGACCCTCCCTCTGGCTCATTGTTCTCTCAGTCCTGAACGGGGCCTGCACCAAGCGCCCATTCTGGGGGAAACAGTCGTGCGCGGGTCGGATACTTCCACGTGGGGCAGCTGGAAGGCACTGGCCCTCCAGGGTCACTGTCCCCTCCCCCTAAACACACTCACACCCGTGCACACCCTCGGGTCCGTTCCCACACGTCAGACACACGCACATGCTCGCCTTCTCACCCTCACCAGGCCTGGCCCCGAGCGGGCACCCCCACTTTCCCTCCCCCGGGCTCCTCCCATGCCTGCTTTTGTCCTCCCAGAGCTTGGCCGTGGCCCATGGTGAGGGGGGGAAGGAGAGAAGGGGGAAAGTGATGTCATTTTCCACTCATGTCTGACTCTCTGTGACGGAGACACCGTGGGGCGTGGCCGTTTCCTCCTCCAGCCTATGTGGCAGATGAGGAAACGGAGGCAGACGAGGGAAGGGACTTGTCCAGGGTCACACAGCCAGGAGGCACTGGGGCCCAGAGCCGGGCTTGAAACACGGGAAACCGAGGCGGTCGTCGGCCTCCTGGGGGTCTCACGCCCCCCCAGGCAGGCGCTGGGCGCCACAGGCTCTTCTGCCGGGTGAGTTGGCTAAATGGCGCCCCTTCTTGTGCACATCCCTCTCGCCTCAGGAGCCGTGACGACAGATCCTTCACCGTGGGACGCTGAAGCTCCCGTGTCCTCCCGGCCAGGGGGTTATTTCTCTAACGAAGGTTTAAAAAAACCCGGCTGTAATTTAACCCTCAGCTTCACAACTGTGGCTGCTAAAGTGGACAGCTCGTTGGGGAGCTTGCCCGGCCTCCTTCTGTCCTTCCGGGTCTCACTGAAGCCCATTAAGGCCCGGGCGTGATTTGCTGAGAGCAGACACCGGACAAAACTCGGGTTCGAGAGCCTGGTCATGGCCTGTTAGCCGCAGGTTCTGCCCGTCCTAGTGACCCCAAAGCAGAGGAAAGTTACGGGGCCTGGCTGGGCCTGCCAGCACCGGCAGCTTCCGGGACCTGGTCCAGTTGGGCCCGGTGGAATCTTCCCTTGGCAAGGCCTCGTTCTGGTGGTGGGGCCGCAGTGAGGCACAAGACCTGGGCTGTGGGGGGCTTTAGAAGCCCCCTGACTGTTGGCCTCCCGCGAGCCCCGTGACCCCGGGCAGGGCGGCCCTTGCCGAGAGAGTCCGATTTGTCCAGATTGGGAATTTTTTTCCTTAGGAGTCCCAGAAAGCCGAGCAGCTGCGGCTCCTTTACTCACTTAGCAAACATTCACAAAGAGCATTTCCAGTCTCTGAGGTAACAGCTCTGGCCCCCGCTGGCCCGGCCCCGAGCCTCGACTGACCCATCGGTGACCTGGGAAACCTTCCCTACTCGGAGGGCCTTCTGCCCGTCACTTCTCCAGTGAAGACTGGGGAGGGGTCCAGCGTTCCCTCCCCCCCCCCGCCTCCTTCAGTCACTGCAGTGGGGGGGTGGGAGACCCACACCGTCCTTCAGGAAGCGAGGCTGCCCACGGGGGGATTCACGACGGGACCTTCCTCCCTGGCCCTGTCCGAGGCAGAGGGACGCTGCTCGTGCTTTCCCAGGCAGAGTGAGGCGGCCATCAGAGCGCAGCGGGGAGAGGGCACGGCCTTGTCCTGAGGCGCAGAGAAGGGTCCCTCCCCGCCGTGGTCTTCACGAGGAGTGAGAGGAGGAGCGCCAGTTCCTGCTCACCTCGTGGGGGCGTTTTCTCCTGGAGCTTTCAGTGTCCTCTCGGGGCAGCTCCCAGGCTCGGGCAGGGTTTGCTCAGGGTCCCGTCAGTCAGCCGCCGGCCCCCGCGCAGCTTCCACCCTAGGCGGGAACGCTGTGGAAACTGCCCGACGGGGACCGGGGGAGCTGAGGCGGTCGGGTAGGGCAGCGTTCATCTTGGAAGTCCTTCCTGGGCGCAGGCCTCTCCGGGGCCCTGTGGGGTGGGTGCCCCAGCCTTAGGGAGGCTCTGGCCGGCCCACGCAGTTGTGGAGGCCTCATGTCGTCCCTGCCCCGGGGCGGGCTGGGCGCGAGTGGGCTGAAGCCGCCTTGCAGAGGAGTTCTCGATGGAGGCCGGGGTGGTGGGAATGGAAACTTCTCACGGGCAGGGGCCCGGGCATCCGCCCACCAGTGTGCAGGGGCTCCTTCATCCGCGTCCTTGCTCTCCTCGGGGTGACGGAGTCGGCGCCGGCCCGTGCTGTGTGTAAGCGCGCTCTCGGAGGGCCTTGGAGCCCCGGCTCACGGGCGGGCGTTCACTTGGGGAGCCGCCTTCTGGCTGGCCGAGGTGATTGACCAATGGTGACTTGTGGTCTTTAAAAGCGTCCATGTGCTCAGTTCGAAGTGCTGGGCTCTGAGGGCCCCTCGGAAGGTGAGTTTTGACTCCACCGTTTGCCAGAAGGCACGTCTTGGATTTGGGGAGGATGTCGGCTCGTTGGCGTTCCCATGTCTAAAAGGCCGGCCTGGGGGAGGAACTTTCTGGTTAACACACAGCCTCCCTCCAGCCTCCCCAGGCAGCCTCCCTCTGGCCGGGTCCTCTCCCTCCGAGGAGTGCAGGCCGTGGGCCGCTTGCTTTTGCTGAGGATGGGCCAGAATGAAGGTCCTGTTTACCCTGGAGCTTCTGCATCCCACAGGCTGCGAGGGGCAGCACATGAGCAGAAGGGACACGCCTGAGGAGCCCCCGCTCCCCAGGGACCTTACATGGCGGGGGGTCCCCTGCAGGAATAGAGCGTGTAAACAAGCAAGCGGGAGCCAGAGCAATTAGTTCTAAGGAGTCCCTGGCTTCTCAGGCAGCGGGCCACCACTCTGGGGAGGGGTCCGCTGTTCAGAGGGAGCTCCTTGGGGGCAGGAGTCGGCTGTTTCCAGCGCGGGCACGGGGCCTGGCGCTCTTGGGGGAGTGGTCCCAGCAGTGGACGGTTCCCCGGGGAGCTGGGAGCGTGCTCCCGGAGGCCTCCTCGTTGGCCGGGCCACCGAGCCTGCCCTCGCCCACCGTCGCTTCGTTGGCTGTTTGCTGCCCCTCGCCGTCCCTCCGCCGCCCTCGCAGCTTCCTCGGAGACGAGGACGTAGTCTGGGTTAAAATTCACGGTTCCTTCTTCCTGAAATGATCCGGTTCGGGTAGTTCCTCAGCCTGCCCTTAGTTATCTCAGGGCCTGAGCGTCCTCATATGCAAAACGTGCTCTGGGTGGCCCCGGGTTCCCCCAGATCAGGGCAGTTTGGCTCTCTCTGGACCTCTTGCTGTTTATTCCAGCCCCAGTCTGCCCCTAGGGCCGCTGGGCAGCAGAAGGACCAGCGGCCTTCCGGCCTCCTCTCCGGCCTCCCCTTGTAATCTCGCAGCCCTGCTGGCATCCCTGGTCCCCAGCCTTTCCCTGGCTTGCCTTTTGTTTTTCACAGATTTAGTGTCCCCCCCCCCATGTTCTCCCCCCTCCCGTGTTCTCCCCCCCATGTTCTCCCCCCCTCCCGTGTTCTCCCCCCATGTTCTCCCCCCTCCCGTGTTCTCCCCCCCATGTTCTCCCCCCTCCCGTGTTCTCCCCCCCAAGGTTCTTCCCCCCATGTTCTCCCCCCTCCTGTGTTCTCCCCCCCATGTTCTCCCCCCTCCCGTGTTCTTCCCCCCCGTGTTCTCCCCCCCCAAGGTTCTTCCCCCCATGTTCTCCCCCCTCCCGTGTTCTCCCCCCCATGTTCTCCCCCCTCCCGTGTTCTCCCCCCCAAGGTTCTTCCCCCCCATGTTCTCCCCCCTCCTGTGTTCTCCCCCCCATGTTCTCCCCCCTCCCGTGTTCTTCCCCCCCGTGTTCTCCCCCCCCAAGGTTCTTCCCCCCCATGTTCTCCCCCCTCCCGTGTTCTCCCCCCCATGTTCTCCCCCCTCCCGTGTTCTCCCCCCCAAGGTTCTTCCCCCCCCCATGTTCTCCCCCCTCCCGTGTTCTCCCCCCCAAGGTTCTTCCCCCCCCCATGTTCTCCCCCCTCCTGTGTTCTCCCCCCCCATGTTCTCCCCCCTCCCATGTTCTCCCCCCCCCAAGGTTCTTCCCCCCCATGTTCTTCCCCCCCCTCCCGTGTTCTCCCCCCCCCAAGGTTCTTCCCCCCCATGTTCTCCCCCCCCTCCCGTGTTCTCCTCCCCCCACTTCGCTGTCCCGTTGCCTCGGCTCACGCAGGCTCCTGGGCCATGGGGCCACGTGCACTCTCTCGCTGACTGGCTGCTCACTCTGGGCCTCTGTTTCCTTCTGGATGAAACGAGGGCTTGGGGTTACCACTAAGAACCCCATTAGGGCTTCCGGGCTAATCCAGACGGGAAGTTGGCGGGCGTGTGGAGGTTCACTTAAGGAATGCATTTTGCAGGCCCAGGACGATGTCCCGGGACCCCCGCGTTGCGAAGGTGCGAGTCGTGCTTCGGGGTCTGTGAGACTGGGGAGGGGCTGCTTCTGTCCTGGGAATCCCCCGGTGGAGCTGCTCGAGGCTCCAGGCGAGGCCGGGCCCGGAGCGGAGGGCCAGCAGGCTGGGGCGTCGAGACCTGCAGATCACGGCTGCCCTTTTGGGACACTTGAAGCCTCTCCAGGCTGGCCGGAGTCACTCGACAAGGCTTTGAGCTCACCCCCCTTTGCACACTCCGGGGCTCCCCATTCCTGGAGTGGGGCCCCATCCTTCCATGGGGCTTCTTTCAGGTGTGGGAGGGGTGTGGGCTGGGGAGGATGGAGCAGGGTGGGAGGGGCGCCCGGGCAAGTCACGGACCTCTGGGGGGGGGGGTAGAGCCCCTTCTCCCTCCCCCTTGTGCTGGCTCTGTGTGGCCGGGTGGTTTGGCCCAGGAGGCCTCCTTGGGAGTGGTGCTGGCTCCTCAGTGCCCGGGGTTGCACAGTCGGACCCCCATGGAGGCGCACTCTGGTTCTCCGAAGAGCGAGCCGGAGGGACTGGGGCAGGTTCGTGGGGAGCCCCTGGCTCGTGGGGAGGCTTTGCTCCTGGACCAAGGCTGGCGCCCACCCCTGAACCCCATGGGGCATGGGGGCATGTTTAAAGCGGGGGGGGGCCAGCGGCAAAAACTTTAAAAGGAGAGGTGCTTAACCAGGATCCCTTAACTTCATTTTTTGGCAATTCTATTTTAATATAATTGCTTTCCTTTAAAATGCAGTTTTATTTGGTACACATCGAGAACATTCTGTACAAACGCTTAAGTGACCCGTGGTACAAAATGGGTGAAGGCCCCCCCACTTTGGAGTGTTTGGGGTCAGACACAATCCGTAGGAGCCCCTCAGAAAAGCAGGAGTGATTCGGGGGGCGCTGCTGTGCCCACCTGCCTCCGCTCCGAGCAGGAGGCCCGAGAGCTGCCAAGTAGAGACTGGGGGGGAAATAGGGAATTTCAGCTAGCAGTGACGATCCTCCTGACCCGTTCGGGGGCCAGTCCCACTGGCGTGAACTTGTTTCAGGGGCTCGCTGTCCGTGTCACGTCCAGCATGGGAAAATGGAGGCAGGAGGCGGTCTGGCGTTTGCCCTCGTGCTCTTTGGGCTGGGACCCAGGAGGTGCTACTGGGAGCTTGGGGAGAGGGATGCAGGTCCGGAAGAGCGAGCGTGGATAAAAGGAAGTCCTCCGGACGGCGGCCCCTGCTCACGGGCAGGTCTCCGGGTCCTGCGGATTCTTGCTCTCGTTTGTTCCTCGGATCCGTCCAGGACTTCTTCAGCAGGCGGCCAAGCCTGGCTAAGCTGGGCCCTCCCAGCCCCGTCCTCGGGGAGCTACGTTCTCGGGGAGCAGCCTCCGGCCCCTCCCCGTGTGGCCGTCGGGGCGGCATGCGGGGGCCTAATCGGACTAAGCCGTGGGCCCGGCCTGTATCGTGCCCTGCGGCCGAGGCTGGGAGCAGCGTGACTGACAGCCGGCCCCAGCCCCTCTGAGCAAAAGGTGGCGCGCCGTCACTGGGACGGTGCGGTCACTCAGCAGGCGGCCCCCGGCCTCCCTCCTCTGCCTCTTGCGACACTGTCGCACCTGGGGAGGGAGGACCCCGTCTGCAGAACTCCTGGGCACCCCCAGACTCCCAGCTGGCACAGGGGCAGCCAGGCGGCAGTTTGGAAAGACGTAGGGATCGCCACCGAGGCCCCGCTGCCCCGGCCCTGAGCTCCCAGTGGCTTTGTTCGGGAGAGCTCGTAAGGGGCAGCTACCCGCTGGGACCGGAGCCTCGGCTTCCCGACACCTTTGGCGGCTGGTGGGACCTTGGCCAAGGCCACTCGGCTCCCTGGGCCTCAGTTCCCCGCTTTGTAAAATGGGGGGTGAGCAGAGAGAGCCAGCCAGGGGCTTGGAGGGATATTGGTCATTAGGGAGGCGGCCCACGTTACCGAGCCTTGCTGCTGAGAAAACTTGGTGTCTTCTTCCTGACCTGAGCTCCCTAGAGAAAGGGGGGGCGGCCTGTCCCCCCAGCGCAGCCCCACCTGCCAGTCACTGCAGCCTCAGCTCCGCCCCGAATGAGGATGGCGGCCATGGCTCCCGTCCCCGGCCTCGCCCGCCCGGACCTCCTCTCCGCCCGGCCTTTCTCCCAGAGGCTCCGGCGGCCGCTGCCCTCTCCGTTGTTAAGTGATCTTGCTCAGTTTCCACACCTGTAAGTTGGGGGGGGGGGTTGAACCCTGGCCTCCGAGGTCCAGATTTAAATCTGTGATTGAGAGAGCTGGAATTTGCTCGTCCGCTGGCTCCCCGCTCCCTGTTGGGAGAACTACTACTGATTATCGTGTTATCGAAAAACCGCCCTCGTCGATGGCTGTCCAGCCGCTCGCTCCCCTGGAGGCGGCCCAGGGTCGTAGCCGGAGGGCTGGATGGCAGACAGAGGACAGAGACAAAGCCTCGCCCTGTTCCTCAGGAGAGAGTCTCTGGGGAGCCCGGCTGAGGGGGAGAGTCACGGCGAGGGGCCGGCCCGGGCGGCCACCAGACCCTTCTGTGGGGAAGAGCCGGAGCCCCGGGAGCGCATTGAAGACAGAGGGGCTCTGAGAGGGAGCGTGGCCGGCTGCCGGAAGCACCGGGCCCGAGTTAGGAAGGCCGCTTCAAGGCTTCTGGAGCCTCTGGGCCAGTCCTGCGGCCTGCCGGCCCAGCTGGGTCAGGGAAGGGAGCTTCCCTCCCTCCTGACCCAGAACCCTCAGTGGGGCTCGGGCGGAGGCCGGCCTGCGAGGCCACAGAGACTCCCTTCGCTCAGTTGTTTCTGGGTCAGTGAAACCGTAGCCTCGGCTCGTGGCCGGGGAGAAACCCAGCTGATCGGCCAGTGCGGGCCGTGCCGGGAGCGTGCGCTCGTGTGATCCCCCTGACCATGTGGGCAGCTAAATGGTGCTTTATCCCCGTTTTACTTCCCAAAACCCCGAGGCTCCCAAGGGAAGGGACAGGACCCGACTGGTCAGTCGGCCAGTTAAGGAGCCCCGGGCTTCCTGCTGGGCGTGTCCGGGGAGGCTCCAAAAGTCCTCCCCTCCGGGAGCTTCCCATTTCCCAGAGTGGGCACACAGACTGGGCGGGAACCAATGGGTGATCATCGGAGGGAAGGCCTTGGCCCTCCGGAGGCCCGGGGATGGCTTCTCAGAGAAAAGGGGCCTCCGAGAGGCGGCGGGAGGATGCACAGAGGAGGACCGTGAGGGGGTGGGGGGGGCTGGCAATGCCGGATTGCAAAGGCCAGGCTAAGCACGTGGAGGATTCAGTCTGGGGTCCTGGAGGGAGCCCCCCTGGAGGGGGAGACCGCAGGGCAGGGCTGGCTTCCGGAAGGACTGGAGGCAGGGAGACCCACCGGTGGCTGCTGTGTGAGGCCTTTGCACTCGGGCTTCTTTGGCTGTAGAGCCCCTTTGCGTGGCCTTCATTCTGCCCCAGCCCAGGCCGTGCTCTTGGACGGTTTGGGGGGAATGGAGAGAGGAAGGTCCAGAGAAGCCAGATCTCAGACTGGAAGCCCAGGCCAGGAACTCAGTGCGAGGTTATGCTCGTGTCCTGTTCGGTGAAGAGACCCCGAGGCTCACTTGGAAGCTGGAGAAGACGTTGGGCCGCCCCATTCGTTCACAGCGACTCAGGCGGGCTCTGGAAGTGACTGGTCATTGTCCGGCTGCTGGGGGAGGCGACTCCCTGACTCCTGGAGGAGACGGGACTGGAGGGGGGGGAATGGATCCCTGAGCAGCCATCAAGCACCCCCTTGCGCCCCTGTGTTTGAAGAGCGCCTGGGAAGGAGGGGGCCTCGTTCTGCTGATCAAGCCCTGGGAGCAGAGCCAGCAGCGAGGGGCGCTCGTTCAGCAGGGAGGGCGGAGGCTCGAGGTCCGCACGGGCCCTTCCCGGGAGAGCTCCCCGAAGGGCCGCCAGCCACTTGCGGGGGGGTTGGCCCGTGCTGGCAGTTTTCAGACGGGGGCTCTCGGCCTAGGAACCTTGGGATGGGATGAAGGCTGTTCCTGGTCGTCCTCGGAGACCTGAGCTCGGATCTGTTTTCCTCCTGATCCTACTTCATCTCCCTCCGTGATCATCCCCGATGTCCTGAGATCTGTAGTCGTCGGCGCGTGGGAATAAAAAAGATAACAAAACGTTCCTGCCTTTAGAGAGCGTTTAGGGCGGCGGGGCCCGGGGCAGAGGGGACATCAAGTGAGAAGTGGAGCCCTTGGCTCGGGAGGGGCCTCGGACCCGTGACGTTTGGGAGGAGGGTTTGGGAGGAGGCTCGGAGGAGGCTCGGGATGGGGAGCGGCCTGCAGAGGGCCGCCGCGGGGCTGGGACGTTTGTGGGGACGGAGATCGCAGAACTCTTGGTGCTGTGGGAACGTAGGTGGTTCAGGCTGGAGAAGAGAAGTCTGGCGCTGGTGCCATGCTGGTTCTGGTGCCATGCTGGTGCTAGCAGCAGCGAGACGAGAGAAGGGTCTCTGTTTGAAGGCCGCAGCCTGGAGCAGGATGTGGACTTGTACTGCTCGACCCCAGAGGCAGGCCTAGGAGCGGTGGGGGAGCCGAGGCGGGGTCGGAGAGAACCCGAGCCGGGACTGAGGCCCTTTCAGTCGCCGGCCCCGAGACCCTCGGTGCCCCTGGTTCTCTGAATGACCCGAGTCTGTATCTGGTCTACAAGTCAGGGTGTCCCCTCCCCCACCGGCCTGTTCTCTAGGGGAGGCTGTGGTGTTCCTGAGTAACTAAGGGAAGTGGTGCTGGAGGTGAGAACCGGAGGGGGAGTGCTCAGGCCAGGGGGGGGGGGGGCTCCGGATGCACTTTCCCGAGGACCCTCGGGGCTCCTGAGGGCACCCGCTGCGGGCCTGGCATTAACACCGCGCGTGGCAGCTGGAGTACGAACGTTTCATCGGGGCTAGTGCGTGCACGTCCGCCACTGCAGGGTCGGGCTGCGGCCGGGCTGCGAGGCGCTTCCGAAGCCCCTGCACTTGACTAGAAACGCTGATGTTTGGAGCGACGACTGATTTCCAGATTAGATGGGGGCACGGGGCTGGGGGGGGTGGACTACTAATGAACAGTGAGAAAATCAAAGTCCTGCTAACGTAAAGAAGCTAATAAGTGATTGGGGCGGGCCGCCGGCCTCTTCCTTCTCGGGTCTTCCTTCAGTGTGACAGGCCGTGGGGCTGCCGGGGAGGCGGGGCGCCCGGGCTGTCACCAGCGCTGTCCTGTCTGTGGAGCCCGCGTCTGTTTTGGTTATTTTTTAGTTAGGAAGTTTGAAATGTTTTCATAAAGCTCAGAAGGCAATCCTACGCAAACTGTGGCTCTCTTTTAGGGACAGTAACATAGCCTGGATTTATGTAATTATTGTTCTTATTCCAGAGGCCGGGGTTCAGTGACTCGCCCGGGGCCACACAGCCGGCAGTGTTCAGTGTCTGAGGGAGGATTTGAACTCGGGCCCTCCTGACTTCAGGGCTGGGGCTCTCCACTGCGCCCCCTAGTGGCCCCTGTAATCTATATTTACCATGAGTATTTTTCAGGGCGAATGTGCTAAGGGGGATTGGTAGAAGGACTTTTCTCCCCGGGGGGACGTGTCCTTGCACTGAAGTGAATGGGGCAGTAAGGAGGAACTGGGTTATAGACGCGGGACTCGGGGTGAGGTGGGGGCCCGGATTTGCCGAGGAGCCCCTGCCGTTTTCCCGACTCGTGGGGGGGGGGGCCTTTGCCCGGCACCGCTGGCCCTTCGCAGCCCCCGGGGGTGAGCAGGAGCCAGCGACACCGACATTCCCATGAGACGCCCCCCCCCCCCCCTTTCCTTTGGCAGGTTTCCGGCTCCTTTACCCTCCGTCTCCTTTTGTTTTCCAGCAAGCCAGGGCCGAGCAGGAGGAGGAGTTCATCAGCAACACGTTGTTCAAGAAGATTCAGGCCTTGCAGAAGGAGAAGGAGACACTCGCCGTGAACTACGAGAAGGAGGAGGAGTTCCTCACCAATGAGCTCTCCAGAAAACTGATGCAGGTAAAGCGGCCTTCCTCAGTCCAGCTGAAGGGGGGGGGGAGGAGGGGGAGAGGGAGGAGGGGGAGAGGGAGGAGCGGAGGAGGGGGAGGCTCCCTCAAGGTCCAGATGACTCGGGTGAAACCGCCAGAGCGTGTGGCGCTCCTGCTGTAGTTCAGGGGCCTCTGTGTCGCCATGGAAGTGTGCAAGGGTCAGTAGGCGGGTCCCGTGCCTTGGCTTGGCGAGCCTGCTCCCCCCCCCATGCCGGCTCTCTGTCGGATGGCGCGTTCCCAGCCGCCCTCTCCGCAGCGGCAGAAAACCAGCGGCGCGTGGAAGGTACCGTGTCCTAAGGAAGGCTGGTGATTCAGGGCGGCCGGCCCAAGGCAGGGATGGAGAAGGTCTGGAGGCAGGCAGAGGAGCGGGTGCAGAGCGGAGCGGACCGCCCGGAGAAGCCGTCAGAGCAGGAACGGAGGCAAGGAGGAGGAAAAGCCGAGTTTTTCCTTAATGGGGAAAACCACAGCCTGACAGGGAATGCCACAAAAGGGATCGTGCCCGCAGAGGACGGCGAACCCCACGCTCTCGCCACGCGCCGGAGAGGAAGCCAAGGGGACTCGGGGGAGGCTCTGGCTTCTGTCTCTATGACGCCTGAGATTTGCTCCTGGCCGTGGAGCTCAGGAACCGGCCACTTCTCTCCTCTGGTCCTCCCAGTTCCTCTGGGTTTCAAGAATGTCCGAGGAACGTCTGGCTGCACCTCTGAAAGCGTCATGGCCGAGCCCCCCATTGTGCACACGGGGACGACCAAGGGCAACCGAGCCAGAGGAACTCTGGGAAGAGTGCAGCCAGGGGACCAGGCCACAGAGGACCTGGTGTCGGAGCACCAGCACTAGAGGACCACGCGCTGGAGGATCTGGTGATGAGGACCTGGGGTCCTCCCCTGGGGTCCTCCCCTGGGGCTGCTTTGTGGGCAGCCTCCTCTCCCTTCCTCAGTTTCCTGGATGGGGCCTCTCCTCTCTGGCTCCCCCCTCTGGCCATGAACAGGCCCTGCAGTCCGGCTGCAGAGGACTGCTGGAGCGCCCCCTGGGCAGCAGGCGGCCCCTTTATAAGGGGCTCCTTCTCACGGCTCCCCCTGAAGGCCCTTCCTGCCCCTCCTGTGCTGAGGAGTGGAGGCCGGCTCTGCCTCCGGGCTGCTCTGCCCGGCCGTCGCCCCCCTCCGAGGGAAGGAGTTGGGAGATCGTTCTTCCCGTCCCCGTGCCCCCCGGGGGTGCGTGCTGCCGGAGCTTGATGAGCACGGCCAGGAGGGGGGGTCAGACGGTTGGGGGGGCAGTCAGGCCGGCTCCCCGGGCACCTCTCCCCGGCCGTCTGCACCAGCCGGGCCGACTTTCCCGATGTGACCCGGGCTGCTCGTTGCCCTGCTCGGAGCCGCTCCGCTCAAGAACCAGAAGAGACCCTGGGATGTGGTTGAAGATGCTTCCTGCCATTCTCCCATCAGGGAAACTGAGGCAGAGGGTCAGCCAGCATGTATTAAGTGCCTGCTGTGTGCCTGACAGAAGCAGAGGTACAAGGACAATCGGTGCCCCGAGGAGCTCTCCTGAGCCAGAGTGGCCTGAGGTGGGGGTCAAGTGCCAGCCGGAGGCGGGAGGCCGGGCCCCAGAAGATCCTGCCTCGGACTCTTGCTGCCTGAAGCCTCTGCCCTCATCGCAGCCTTTGCAGGCCCTTTTGCCTAGAATGCTGGGAACATGCATTTATTTGGCACCCACGGTGTGCCAGGTGTCCTGTATACAAAGAAGGGAATGGAGCAGCTGCTGCCCTCCCTGAGCTTCCCTTCTCTCGGGGAGTCGGAGAAGGCTCGAGGGCAGCTCCAGCGGCTGTGCGGGGAGGGGGGCTCAGGAAGTGGCCCCGAAGCCGAGCTTGGAAGAAGAATCCTAGAGGCGCCGGCCGCAGGGGCCCCGGAGTGTGCCCAGATCCCGAGGACAGGCCGCCCGGGCCCATTGGCTCAGCACAGAGGGCAGCGGTCTGTGGAGAGGAGGCTCACTGCCGTGCTGGGAAGAGCTTTGGATGCCAGGAAGAGGAGCCGGCTACGGAGGGGACTTGGGGCAGGCCTGAGGGAGGAGGCTGGGCTGAAGGTCACCCAGGCAGAACTTACGCCCACGTCCCTCCCTTCCCACCATCCGCCGAGCCTTTTGTGGGCACCGGCTCTGTCCCGAGGGGCCGCGTCGCCCCCTGGTGCTCCTGTGCGTGCAGAGCGGGCCCCGGCTGCCCTCATGCCCCCGAGTGGTTTTCAGTTTGAACTCTCAGAATTTGGTCAGCGAGCGCGAGGCGGGCGGTTCTGGCGCACGGACGCGCTGGTGACGGCTGTTGGGAGATGTGCGTTGTTACGTGGCTGCACGGCCTTCGACCTCCTGGGAGCACTCGGCTCTGAGAGACCCGAAGGAGAGGTCACGGAGTCGGAGCTGCCCTTTCCAGGGCTGGGAGACCGGAGCTTGCCCAGATCCGCCGCGCTCCGGCTGCTCGCTTAGTCGCTGCCCTCTCTGAAATGGGCTCGGGGCGCCCGGTCAGGAAGCACCTGGGGGGGGGGTGACGCTTCCTTCTGACGTTCGCATCTCGTGTAAACTCACTGTGTGAGTCTAAAACCCAGCCAGGGCCCGGCCCTGATCGGGGGCTGGCCACGCGGGAGGCGTCTGCTCGAAGACCCAGGCCCTGGGGACACCTGGGTGGATTCTCCGGGACCTCGTGGGCTGGACTGTACCCCCTCCCCCCATCCCCCGTGCAGCTCCCGGCCCTTGGTGACTCGTAATCTCGGACCCGTGCCAGACTCATCGGGGTCCCGTGGCCAGGGAGGCAGGGCCTTGCTGCCTGAGCCGCTGACACTCCAAGCTTCAAGGGGCCGCACGTGGAAACGAGGGGACGGCGAAGGGCCGGCCGCCGCTGGAAAGGCCTCCGTGACTGGACGAGTTCAAGGCAGGGGTCCTGTGGTTTCCCCATGTGGGAGGTCCGCAGCTTGCATTAAATGACACTCGCTTTATTTTTGGGAAGCGCCTTGTGAGAGAAGGGCTGCTTGCCAGGGCCTGGCAGAGGAGTCGGGGCCCTCAGTAACCCCCGTGGGGGGTCGTGAAGGGGCCCGATTATATTCAGGCGCAGTTATCAGAACGTTTCAAAGACACGCTTACGGGTGGCGGGCGAGGAGGCCCCGGGAGCCTCTGAGAGGGCCGTGGCTCTTGGGTTCCAGTCTCGAGACCCGTGGGAGCGAATAGACTGGGCCTTTCTCCTGCCCGCGCTCTGGGCAAAGATCTCGCAGACCCAACATGGTGGGTAATTTCTCCCCCCTCCCCCCAGCCCTGCTGGATGGCCTCCCCCTTGCTCGTCTCCCCTCCACTTGGGTGAGCTCTAGTCTGGGTGTTCCGTGCCTTAGGGCCGGCCTACAGAGCCACTGGCAGGATGTGGAGGAGCCCTCCTGAGGTTCAGCCCCACGTGCTGGGATGCTGGGCCTTCTCCCACTTCGGGCCGTGCTGACCTGGCCCAGAGGAGAAGCGAGGGGCGAGGCCGGGCCTCCCGAAGGCTGCTTCAGCCTCCTCCCTGGCAGAGAGGTTTTAATAGGTCAATGACCCAGAACAGTTTAGGGTTTTGAGGTTAAAAATTTTTTTAAAATAAGCTTTTTATTGTCAAAACACACACAGAGATAATTTTCGGCACTCCCCCCTGCAAAACCTCGAGTCCCCCATTTTTCTCCCTGCTTCCCCCTGAGCCCCTTCCCCCACAGCAAGTGATCCAGGACTTTAAGCATGGCTGTGTTGAGTGATGCGCTCCCTTAGGACCTGGATCCACAACGAGGGGCTGGGGGCTGAGTGGGGGCCGAGGGAGTCCTGGGGACGGGGGTGGGGTGGGGGTGTGCAGGGCCGGGCTCCCTGCCTCGTATCTCACGGCTGCCGCCCTTTGCTTTTCCTTGTTCAGCTGCAGCACGAGAAGGCAGAGCTGGAGCAGCACCTGGAGCAGGAGCAGGAGTTCCAGGTCAATAAACTGATGAAGAAAATCAAGAAGCTGGAGAACGACACCATCTCGAAGCAGCTCACGCTGGAGCAGGTAGGCCTCCCGGGCCGCCCGGGCCCCATTGCTCCTCCCTTAGGGAGCCTCCCGGGCCCCGAGCGCGGCCTGGGAAACCGCCGCGAGGCCGGGGCCCCGAGCGCATCCCGGGAAGCCGCCGCGAGGCCGGGGCCCCGAGCGCGTCCCGGGAAACCGCCGCGAGGCCGGGGCCCCGAGCGCGTCCCGGGAAACCGCCGCGAGGCCGGGGCCCCGAGCGCGTCCCGGGAAACCGCCGCGAGGCTGGGGCCCCGAGCCCGGCCCGGGAAACCGCCGCGAGGCCGGGGCCCCGAGCGCGTCCCGGGAAACCGCCGCGAGGCCGGGGCCCCGAGCGCGTCCCGGGAAACCGCCGCGAGGCTGGGGCCCCGAGCCCGGCCCGGGAAACCGCCGCGAGGCCGGGGCCCCGAGCGCGTCCCGGGAAACCGCCGCGAGGCTGGGGCCCCGAGCCCGGCCCGGGAAGCCGCCACGAGGCCGGGAAGCCGCCACGAGGCCGGGGCCCCGAGCCCGGCCCGGGAAGCCGCCGCGAGGCCGGCCGTTTTCATGAAGGGTGGAAGGTCTTTGTCCCCAGGGGCGCCTCAGAACGAGGAGCTCCCCGTGACCAAGGGCCGCGGGTCCCAGCTGGCCACGCCGCCTCGGGCAGATTTCTGAAACTCGGGGCCGTGGCGGGCTCCCGCGAGCCTTCTCTTCAGTTGCTGTTACGCTTAGTACTAAAGGCCAGTGGGAAAAGTCATCCTAGTGCAGAGGCAGGAGAGCGCTGGGTCTGGAAAGGCCTGGATTCAAGTTCTCCCCGACCCATGGTGCGACTCCTGCACTCTGCTCTTCTCAGCCTCAGTTTCCTCGTCAGTGAAATGGGGCTAATAACAGCCCCTCCTCCCCAGGGCAGCTTTGAGGCCTTCGTGTCCCACAGGTGCACACTGTCATCGTCATCGGCCCTCTGCTCCATCGCCTCGCTTTGCAGAGTCAGAAGCTGGGGCACAAAAGCACCCATGTGCACCTGTTGGAAGCTCCCGGTGGGCACGGGATGCTCCCCAGGGGCTTTTCCCATGGCCACAGGTGGGGACCAGGTTTCAGCTTTCCAGATCAGAGGTGGAGCAGCTGGTGACCCGGGGAGACGTCCTGAGGGGCGGTTTCCAGGTCGCCCCCTGTTCTGCCTCCGTCCTCCCTGGCAGGCCCCTCCACCATGTCCCACCAGCCCATTCTGACCGTATTGGGGGGCATTATCATTGAGTCTGCCTCAGGCAGGGCCCGGATAGCTTCCTCTGGCCAGGGAGGTCCTAAATGGAGGCTGCTACTTGTGGGTCCGGATTAGGAATGGGCTCGACCCCGGATCGGACCAGCCGGCTCCTGCACAGCATCCGGAATCGCTGGATTCCACACACCTCGGAGGAGGAGTTGGGGGGAGCCACCGTTGTCAGGTCCCCCGGTGGCAAAGAGCTTCCCAGGATTCCCCCTTCTGTCGAGAGGGCTGCTTAAATTTGCATCCGAAGGATCTGGGTTTTTTTTTAGTGAAGCAGAAGCTCAGTGTATTTACCACATGACAACATACCCCCTCCCCCCCAAACCCCCAAACCCCACACCTGATCCTGGAAGATTCAAAGTAGAATCAAGCTCAGGGGCTGCTGGGCCAATCTGTGCTGAGGCGGAGCCTTTCTCTGCAGCGCACCCAGCGAGTGCTCGTTCAGGGTAATTCACCCATTTCATTTTAATTTTTTAAAATGGAATTGGAACCACCGAAAGAGAGGGAGGGAGGGAGGGAGATGGCGAGAGGGAGGAAGGAGCAATTGTCTTTGTTGCTGCTGCTTCCTGCCCCTGCAGCCTCTCTTGGTCCCTGACTTACAGTATTTACAACATTCAACCCGGGGAGGCCCCTGGGGCCAGAGAGAGGGGGCTCCCTGAGGACCCGCAAAGGGAACTCTTGTGCCTTAGCTCCTTTCTAAAACCCCCGAGGCCGCCTTTTTGCCTCAGAGCACACTTTGGGCCATGGGGGTCTTCCTTGGGCTTGGCGGGATGGCGCCCTCTGCCCCGCCTCGCAGGGGGCCCTGCCCCAGCTTTTGCCCCCCAGCAATCACTGGGGCTGGAATGGGCTGAGGGAGGAGCGGTCCTTGAGATGTCAGAATGGCCTGAGACGGCGTTGGGCAGGGGCAGCCGGGGGGGGGGGTCCCTGACCTCCGAGGGGGCCCTGGAAGGTTCTTTCCGTTCGGCTGGCTTTACATCGGGGGTTGGGGCCCGAGCTTGTGAGGCGAAGTGACAGATGCGGGAGGTGCAGGGCGCCAGGCCGGGCTCCTTGCTTGGCCCTCGCTCGCTTGGCTGGTGTCTCCCACGGCGCTTCTTGCCCTGAGCCATTGTGGCTGCTGGGGGCACCAGCCTAGGCCCCACTGGGCATCTTTTGGTCGTCCCGTGCATTTAGGGTGGCTCGTTTTTTCGGGTCTGTGATGGCCCCAGTTTAAGGAACTCCCAGTGTGGAACCTCCTCTGCACAGACTCCATAGGCTTTTTTTGTTTTTAATTAATCAATTTTATATTATAAGCATTATTAATTGCAAAAATAATTTTATATTATAAACATACACATAATAAATACAATATATATTATATTGTATTAAAGATTTTTATTTACAAAGCCTATGCATGGGTCATCTTTCCAACACTGACCCTTGCAAAACCTCTGTTCCACATTATCCCCTCCTTCCCCCCATCCCTCCCCCCATCCCTCCCCTAGATGGCAGGTAGTCCCACACATGTTAAACACGTTGAAATCCATGTTAGATCCAATATACGCACAAGTATTTATATAGTTATCCTGCTGCAAAAGAAAAATCGCATCAAGAAGGAAAAAACTGAGAAGGAAAAGCAATGCCAAGAAAACAAAAGAACGGAGCGGGGAGGATGCCGCTTGGCCCACCCTCGGCTCCCACCGTCCCCTCTGGGGGTGGCCGGCTCTCTCCGTCGCTGCACAGGTGGATCCGGTCTGACCCGTCTTGGCGCTGGGGCCGCGTCCCTCAGAATTGGTGGTGACTCTGGCTTTACCAGACCGTTTCTTGGAGCACCTGGAGGTGGAGGGATTTGTCCGAGACGCGGAGCTGAGGCCCCTTGGAGCCCGCTCTGTCCCTGCCAACCCAGGGGAGCCCCTGGAGTCACAGCCGAGGCCCCCGGGGGCTTGGCCAACCGCCCGGCGACGGTTCCGAGTCCCGCTGGACTCGTGTTCCCCCGCGCCGCTGTAATCCGGCTCTTGCGCCACCCCCCATCAGCACTCTCCGGGCCCTTTCTCAGAGCGAGCTTTTTAAACGGCTGAAGCAGGAGGCTTCATTCTAGCCAGAGGTTAGCGGGGAATTGTTTTCCCCACGTTCATAGAGACCGGCCCCCCGAAGTCGGCGTTGATCCTGTAGAAGGGCCTGACCTCGGGAGTGAATACTGTGTGTGTGCGCGCACGTGTGTGTGTGTGCGTTTTCTCTGATTTTATTTATTTTGTTAGCTATTTCCCAATTGTATTAACAATTTTAGGCTCATTTAAAATCCCAATTCCTGATTCTCTCCTCCCCCACCCCTTGTGAAGACGAGCAGGGGTGGGGTAGCGCACACTGGGGAAGTCTGGCAAACACGTGTCCCTGTCAGCAAAGCTCCTTAGGGCCCTCAGCATCTCTGGGCTGGACAGGCCTGGCCCAGCGTGGGAGGGCGAGGGGGCCCTGAGTGTGAGAGTATGATTGTACAAAGTGATAACCTGGGCCGGCTTCCCCTCAAGGCTTCTGTTTGTCCCATGGAGGTCTTCCTGGCAGCCCCCGGGGCTTCTAGGCTCCTAGCTGGGAAAGTCTGGCCCTCGGGAGCTGCCCAGGCCCCTGCTTAGCCCATTTTCTCATCTGTGCAATGGGGACAACGGCGTCTGCTCCCTTTGTTGTCGTCCCTGTGAGGCTCATCCCCGGGCTAGAAGCAGCCTCGCTTCTTGGTGCCTTTTAGTTTGTGTCGGATTCTGTCATTTCCAAGGGCGCGGATCGGCTCGGTCACCGGGGGTCGATGGCCCGCCCATCCCAGCCGGCACTGA
Source organism: Sminthopsis crassicaudata (assembly GCF_048593235.1). Classification (NCBI taxonomy): domain Eukaryota; kingdom Metazoa; phylum Chordata; class Mammalia; order Dasyuromorphia; family Dasyuridae; genus Sminthopsis; species Sminthopsis crassicaudata. The sequence goes on from NC_133618.1 coordinate 663,730,733, forward strand.
TGGGGTCCGTCTCCTGGGGTCGCCCGTCCCTGCCCCCGAGTCTTCCTGATGCTGTCTGCCCTTCACAGCAGGGGCCCTCAGGCTGGGAGATAGGAAGTGGGATCCCCTTTTCGTGGTCCTGTGGGGGCGGGACTTGAATCCGGGTCTTTCTGCTCCTGGACCAGTCCGCTGTCCCTGCCCCGGAGAGCCCGACTGATGTCCAGAGGACACCGAGTTCTGGCCTTTTTGGCAGACAAGGCCCACGCGGCGTCCGCGGCCTGGCTGGGGAAAGCCGCTGTCCCGAGAGTTGAATGGCGTGGGGGGAGGGGGAATATTCCTATCGCAGGTAATAATTAGGACGGGTCAGTGTTTGAGGGCCTCGCGCAGAGCTCCTGGGGGCTGCCGGAGTCCGTGCCCTTGCGCTCTCATTCCCGCTGTCTTCCTCTTCCTTCAGCTGCGGCGGGAGAAGATTGACCTCGAAAACACATTGGAGCAAGAGCAGGAGGCGCTGGTCAATCGTCTCTGGAAGAGGATGGACAAACTGGAGGCTGAGAAACGGTGGGTGTGGGCCACAGCGCGGGGGAGGGGGCAGGGCCTGCTTTTGATCCCACGGCCCCTGTAGGGGCGCCTGCCTGGGAGGCCCCTGGACCTTTCCCAGAGAGCTCAGGCTCCTCGCCCCACTTGGCTTGGTCGGGGAAGGGCTGCCATCTTTGCAGGTCCCCAGGCTCCCGTCTTCAGCTCCTCCCTCACAAGCTACTGCCCCTCAGCCCCTGCGTCCAGCCAAGGGAAAGCTCTCGCCCGGTCTCTGTGCTCCCTTCCTGTGGCCTTCTCCTGGGCTCTTGCGCCCCCTCCTCATTGATCCTCCACTTCTGGTCCCTCCCCTTAAAACCATCTTCCACGTAGTGAATAAAACGATCCTCCCCAAAGATCTGCTCTAGAAAAAGCAGGTGGTGTCCCTCGGCTCGGACAAAGCGGAAGGAGAGCAGGGTCTGAGAGAGGAAGGCGGGGCTCTGGCTTGCTAGGCCCTGGGCCTGGGGGAGCGGACCTGGAGGACGCTGGGGGGAGGGGACCTGCCCCTGCCGCTGCGGGCAGGCTGCCACTTAGGCCCGCTGTGCCAGCTCCTGCGCCTGCACACGCCGTCTGAGAAGGTGCCTTCACCCTGGCTTTGGTTTCCCGTGCAGAATCTTGCAGGAGAAACTGGACCAGCCCGTCTCGGCTCCCCCGTCGCCCCGGGACATCTCCATGGAGATCGACTCCCCGGAAAACATGATGCGGCACATCCGGTTTTTAAAGAACGAGGTGGAGAGATTGAAGAAGCAGCTGCGGGCCGCCCAGCTACAGCGTAAGCATCTCCTCCGGGCCCCGGGCCCGCCTGCGTCCTCCTGGGCTGGGGGCCCGGGTTAGAGTCCACAGGGCCCCTGGGCTTCCCACTCCAGGCTGAGCTTGGTTCTTGGCGGCTTTTAGGCTCCTCTTTCCCGGCTGGGAGGCCCCTGGGCCAGCCTTGCTTCCTGACCTCAGCCTCCCTGGCCCGCTCGCAGAGCCGCAGGACCGTCTCTTTCTGTGGTCCATGAGCCTGGCAGGGCAAGGACCACCCGTGGACTCTGCTCGTCCTGTGGCGGTCCGTGGTGCTGGGGGAGTCGCGTCCCTTTCCATTCGGGGACCCAGCTTAGCCAGCCTCTTCCCACTGTTGCCACAGGGTGCGGCACCCTCACCGTGAGGAGCGCAGAGCGGGCGGGCGGGCTTGATGTGGCAGCTGATGGCTTAGCCAGCCCTTTCCCGAAGCGCCACCCCAGGACCCACGGGAGGCTGGGAGCCCCTGGGGTCCGTGACCAGCAGACGAGAGGCCCGAGAGGCCGGGCTGCCCCTGGCGGAGCCCCCTTGTTCTGGGGAGGAGCTCCCCGATGAGTCCAGCAGAGGGTGGGCCCCGGGCCTGATCACAAGCAGGGCCGGCCCTCAGGAGATTCCTGGGGATGATCCGAGAGGGCCCGCCGGGGAGCCGGAGTCCCAGGGTGACAGCGTCGGCCCGTAGCGCTGGTGGAGGCCCAGCACAGTGGTGGGCAGTTAGGACCACGCTGCCGGGCTTTAGTGGCTGGTGGGAGGGAGACCGGGGCCAGGTCAGCCACCGACAGGATGCTGTGGCCCCCCCTGGGGAGGGGGAGGGGAGGAGGAGGGGCGTGTCCCGGCGGTGCCATGGACACAAAGGTGACTGACAGGCGCTGTACAGGGGAGCCGCAGCCCAGGGAGGGCAGAGGCTGAGGGGGTCGGGGAAGATACTCAAGAGGGCCGTGACAGGGGACATTCTCCATGCAAGGTCTGGGGCTCCCCCATCCTCCGAGGAGGCGCCGAGGCCGGGGCCCCGGGCTCCTGGGGGCTCCTCTCTGCTCGGCTTTGCTGTGGGCACCGTGTGGGGGCGCTGCAGCGCGTCCAGGGAACGGGGTCCCCTCGGGGGAACCCCGACTTCCCCCCCATTGAGTGGCGATTCAAGTCGACCCTCCAACGCCGCGTGCTTCCTGACTTCCTTTTCAGTCACTGTTTTCTTTCTCCTTCTCTAGCCGGTCCCCCCTCCACTAAAAGCAGGTTCTGGAGGGGGGGGGGGGGGAGGCCGTTGGGGTCACATGGCCAGGCAGGGTTGGTGTCCCAGGTGGGATTTGGACCCTCCCGGCCTCAGGCCGGCCTCTCTCCTCTGCGGTCGGGCTGCCCCAAAGCTGGGGCTCTCAGGCTGCGCTTGGGGAGCGAGCGCCCTCCTTGGTAACCCCATGGCGTCCGCGGCTCCCAGACCTCCGCGGGGCTCAGGAGGGGCCGAGGAAGGGGCGTGGTCCCGGCCGCCCCCCCCCCCGTGCCCCCCAGGCCCGCAGTGGGTCCCCGCCCCTGCCCCCTCGAGCTGACCCGATGCCGCCGCCCTTTCAGACTCGGAGAAGATGGCCCAGTATTTGGAGGAGGAGCGCCACATGCGGGAAGAGAACCTGAGGCTGCAGAGGAAGCTCCAGCGCGAGATGGAGCGGAGGGAGGCCCTGTGCCGGCAGCTCTCGGAGAGCGAGTCCAGCTTGGAGATGGACGACGAAAGGTGGGCACGCGGCGCGGTCCTGCGTCCGGCTGGGGCCCGGCCTCCCCGCACGAGACGCCGCCCTCCCCCTCCGGACAAAGCAGGGGGCCACGTGGGCTGGGGGGGGGCGTCCACAGGGGCCCCTTTGTGCTCGGTCAGGGCCGCAGCTGCCATTCAGAGCCCCGCCTCCTCATGGAAACGTGTCCAGGAGCACTGTCAGCCCCCGGGCCCCGGGCGGGAGCAGTCCTCAGACCCCGAGGGGCAGGGGCGGTCCTGAAGGTCTCGGGCAAAGGTCAGGCGGTCATGTAGACAGCATTAATTAGCAGCCTGCTGGATACCGGGCCCACGTGGAGGCTGCCCATGTATACAGTCTTGTCACAAGGAACTTTGCCCACAGGATGGGCAGCCAGGAGCCTCAAAGGAGATGCAGAAGTGAGTGCTGGGGAGGAGAGGGGGGCAGGGAGCGGGAAAATGAGATGCCCCCCACCACACGTGACAGCGCCATTCAGAAGCCCTTGCCCTGGTGGGCCTGTGCCCTCCGTGACGAGTGCCTGGTGCAGTGAGCGAGCTTCAGCCGGGAGAGAGCTCGCCCTCCCTCGGGTCAGGCCGTCCTGCCTCTGACCTCTGACCCCTCAGTCCGGCAGACCCTCGTGGGCCGTTTACAAAGGCAGCAGGTCGCTGCCCACACTGTCTTTCTCAGGGATGCCCGCGACTTCTGCGGCCGGGCGGTCTGCCTTTCCGTAAAGCAGCCGTCCGGGCTCGGCTCGGCCGGCGGCTCGCAGACCCGTGGGGACCGCCGGATGGCCGTGGGCCTCCCTGACGGGTGCCGCTGGAGGAGCTGCCCTCGCTCTGTCCGACTGGGCAGAGGCGCCGCTCCTTGCCAGGCGGGCAGTCCCCGTGCTCAGAGAGCTCCTGGATAAGCGAGTTCCTGCCGTTGTCAGCCCTATCAGAGCTTAGAGCAGACGAGAACCGCCTTCCCCCAGAGAAGCTGCCCCTGGGCCCTGAGCCGCTCGGGCCGAGTCTCCGTGCTCGCGTCCCCGGCATGGAGTTCGTGCCGCACGTTTTCAGGGAGACGTGTTCTCGGATAACGACCCCGCTCTGTGGCCGCGGGCTCAGGGAGCGGCTCTCCCAGCCTGGGCCCGGGGCTTCCGGCGGGGTTTCGTGCCGGGGTTCTCGGGGGCCTCTGACCGCCGCCTCCGCTTCTCTTGCAGGTATTTTAACGAGATGTCTGCCCAAGGCCTACGACCTCGCACTGTGTCCAGCCCGATCCCTTACACGCCTTCTCCCAGCTCCAGCAGGCCCATCTCACCGGGTGAGTGTCTCCCGTCTCTCGGCCATCACGCTGGCGGGCCAGGCGCGCGGGGGTGCCGGGGGGAGCGGGCCAGGCGCGCGGGGGTGCCGGTGGGAGCGGGCCAGGCGCGCGGGGGTGCCGGTGGGAGCGGGCCAGGCGCGCGGGGGTGCCGGTGGGAGCGGGCCCCGGGCCGGCCGCAGGAGCCCCACGGGGGTTGGGCGGGGAGAAGGCCCGGCTGAAGCGTCACCCTCGCGGCCGCCTCGGTGCGCGTCCATCACACCCGGCATCCCGGCAAGATGGCAGCCCTGAGCCGCCTGCCCTTGCCCTAGAGAAACTGGCCAGGACCCCGGGAGCACCCCAGAAACCCCCTCCGGGGGCCCGGGGGCTGAGCTGGAGGCCTTGAAGGCCGCTTCCGGCCTTGGGATTTTGTGAATTATCTCCGAGAACAGTTTCCAGACCCCCCGGGACACAGGGCGGCACTGGAGGGAGAGCGAGCTTCGTGGGGTCCGGCAGTCAGTCAGCAAGCGCTCCCTGAGCACCGAGCAGGGCCGGGCAAGGGACTCCGGAGAGTCCGGGAGCCGGCCAGGGCGTCCGGCCTGCTGCGGGGGCCTGGTTCCTTGGGCGCCAGAGCGGAGGAAAGTCGGCTCGCTCTCCCCGTGCTGAGTGCACAGGCTGCCCCCAGCGTCCACCCGGGGGCGTCCTCCAGCCTCCCTGCTTTCCCTCCTGGGAGCCCAGGGCAGTGGCCTGAGGCGGGGCCAGCAGGCTCTGGGGTGCTGGGCTGTAGCTGCCTGAAGCCGCTCTCCATGAACGAGGCAGGGCTCCTTGATTAGCTCGGCCAGCGAGGGTGCGCCCGTTGTGGGAGGAAGATATGGGCGGGCCACAGGGGGAGGAAGTTTGGGCAAGGACAGCTCCCTGTCCCCTCGGAGCTTCCAGAAATCCTGGGGTGCTCTGCGACAGTGCTCTGCGATGGTGCTCCACAACTGCTCCGTGACAGTGTTCTGTAGTGCTCCTCAACAGCTCCATGACAGTGCTCCATAACAGCTCCATAACAGCTCCGTGACAGTGCTCCATAACATCTCCGTGACAGTGCTCCATAACATCTCCGTGACAGTGCTCCATAACAGCTCCGTGACAGTGCTCCATAACAGCTCCGTGACAGTGCTCCATAACAGCTCCGTGACAGTGCTTCACAACAGCTCCACGATGGCATTCCACAATAGCGCTCTACACTGGTGCTCCACAACAGTGTTCCACAATAGTGCTCCACCGTGGCTCCACGATGGCGCTCCGTAATAGCTCTGCAGCAGTGCTCCACGACGGTGCTCCACCACGGCTCCATGATGGCTGGCTGAGTTCTGACAGGCCAGGCCCCTCCACAGGGCCCCTCGAAGGCTGGCTGCCAGGCCTTCCTACAGCCAGTTGAGTTCTGAGGATAGAATGGGAACGGCAAGAACGTGGCTGGAGTCCTGGTGCCGGCCCTGCAGGGTGCTGCGAGGAGGAGAGATAGATGGTCCCTGTGGCCCGTCTGCCATGGGCACAGTCCCAGGGTCCTTTGGGGCAGCAGCAAAGCGGATGGAAATGCCTTTTCTTTTGGGTCGAGGCTGCCGGAAATTCATTGCTGCACAGAGCCATCTGAACCTGGACAAGGCCAGGAGGAGGGCCGGAGGCCCGGCCGTCCGTCCCATCAGGGTCTGTGGGGACGTGGGCGGGGAAGCTGCCTCCTGCCCCGGAGGCCTTGCTCCGAAGCGGGGCTGGCCGGCCTGCCCTAACAGCAGCAGCTGGGGGGGATCGCTGGGGGAGACGGCAGCCAGCACTGTCGGGCGCTCTGACCTGCCTGGTGGGGGCCGCCTCCTGGTGCCTGAGCTTCCGGGGGGCTGCTGGGACAGTCAGGTCAAGCGTACAAGCTGGGGGGTCATACTCGGGGGAATTTTTATCTAAGCAGTTATTTGATGCGGTGGATTCTGAGATGGATGATCTGTGAAAACGTGGGTGGGAAACACGGCTCTGATTTGTTAGTCCCCATGTTGGCGGCCTGGTTCGGGGCCGGATCAGAGGGCTGCGTACCCGGCTCTGTTAGAGTGACCGTTCTGAGCTTCACTGGCTCATCCTCGTTAGGGGGTCGGGCTCAGAGGCCTCCGAGACCCCTTTCTGCCGACAGCCAGAGAGCCGCCGTTCATTATGTCTTAATATGGGCCCGATGAGTTGCCTCAAAGATTCTGTGTTGCTTTAAAAAAATACTTCCAATCATACCTGCCGTGCAAATAAGGTTTTCCCCCAGATTTCTTTCCATTCCTTCTCACACTTGTTATTCTGAGATTGCGTTATATTATTCCTTTGCATGAAGTACCACGATTTATTGAACTATTCCTCTCTCATTTTTTAATATTCATTTTATTTTATCTTATTGTTTGTTTTTTATTTATTTGTTATGTTTATTTTTTCATTTATTATATTTATTTAGTTTTATTTTATTTTATTTTATTGGAAGTATAAAATCAATTTATTTCAGCTCCAAATAATTTTGCTTTGAAAACTTTGGAGCCGACAGCTCTCCCTGTTGTGGTAATGTTCTCGCTAAACCTATTTTACCTCAAGTTCGACGGCATCTAAATTATTTTCATCAACTTGATGAGAGAAGTGCTACCGGGAAGTGGTTTTAGTTTGCTTCTCTTGGCTTAATCATTAACTTAAGCATCCTTTCAAATGATGATTTTTTGCTTCTTAACAAACCGCTCTGTTCCTCACTTGGCTAACTAACATCACGGGCCGCAGGTTGTCTCTGACCTCCTGGGAAGTTTTCTGGAGTGGGAGACTTTGTTTTTTACTTTTGGATCTCTAGGGTCCGGCATAGTGCCCAGCACACGGGCCGTGCTTAATCAATGGGCCTTGATTGATTAGGCAAGACCATTACGAGGCACAGACGTCTGACTGCCAGACTTTAAAACGGCCACAAAACTCTGAGATAGGACAAAAAAACAAAAATCATCTTAATGGAGACGCGGCTCATATGATGGAGGCGCGGGTCATATGATGGAGACACGGCTCGGTATGATGGAGGCGCGGCTCGGTGTGATGGAGACACGGCTCATATGATGGAGGCGTGGCTCAGTGTGATGGAGACACGGCTCATATGATGGAGGCGTGGCTCATTGTGATGGAGACACGGCTCATATGATGGAGGCGCGGCTCGGTGTGATGGAGACACGGCTCATATGATGGAGGCGTGGCTCGATGTGATAGAGACGCGGCTCAGTGTGATGGAGACGCGGCTCGGTGTGATGGAGGCGCGGCTCGGTGTGATGGAGGCGCGGCTCGGTGTGATGGAGGCGCGGCTCGGTGTGATGGAGACACGGCTCATATGATGGAGGCGTGGCTCGATGTGATGGAGGCGCGGCTCGGTGTGATGGAGGCGCGGCTCGGTGTGATGGAGGCGCGGCTCGGTGTGATGGAGGCGCGGCTCGGTATGATGGAGACGCGGCTCATATGATGGAGGCGTGGCTCGTCGCGGCTTGGCGTGACGGAGACACAGCTAATCAGAATAATATACAAATAGTCCCACCAAAGCTAATAACTAATAATGAGGATACTGATAGCGCTCAAACATTAAGGTTTGCAAAGTGATTCACAGATAAGACACAAGATTTCAATGTCTGGTATACCTGGAGAAAACAAAAACTGGGAAAAGGATTATTTACCCAAAGAACTTGGGAAATCTTAACAATTTGCTAAGAAATGGACTCCAGCAAGGTAATAGATTCAACCAAAACAGGGACATGTTTCAGTGACTTTTTCTATTCAGCAAACAGTAGGAATTTTCCATGAGTAAGATAAGTATTTGATTTACATTAAAAACAATTTTGTTACAAGAAATAAATCCATTTGAGGGGCAGCCAGGTGGCGCAGTGGATAGAGCACCAGCCCTGAAGTCAGGAGGAGCCGAGTTCAAATCTGGCCTCAGTCACTTAACACTTCCGGCTGTGTGACCCTGGGCAAGTCACTGAACCCCAATTGCCTCAGCAAAATAAAAGAAATAAATCCATTTGAAAAAAAAAGCAGCATACTGGTCAAAAAAATGTGGCGAATGCTAGATTTAAACTCAAAAAGCAGAAACGACGTCCGAACTGGAGTTGCCTTTTAGTGGAGGATTGTTAGAAAAACTGGGCTTTTGTTTTAAGGACATTGGACATCGAGTGGATCGCGTTTTTCTTATTGTTTTGTTTTGTTTGTTGGAGGCAAACACCTTGTAAGTGCTTTCATTGGCTTTCGGACTCCTGGGACTCTTCCCCAATCTCCTCTTTCTGGCCCCCTCCCCCCCCCCAGGGAGAACTCCCGCTCTCACTCACCAGTCTTTCTGGCTCAGTTCTCTTTATTGGAGAGGTGACTATTGATCCTGTGTGTGTGTGTGTGTCTGTGTCTGTGTGTGTGTCTGTCTGTGTGTCTGTGTGTCTGTGTGTCTGTGTCTGTGTGTGTGTGTGTGTGTGTGTGTCTGTGTGTGTGTGTGTCTGCGCGCACGCGCACCTGTGGGACATCCCGATTAGAACGTTCAGCGGCCGTTGTGTCTGTGAGACTGGAGCTCAGAAGAGACCCTGAGGCTGCTTGAGCTGAAAATCATTTTCCCAGCGGTGTCGCCAAGGCAGTGGAGGGCCGCAGACAAGCCTCGGGGGTACCGCCGGTTAGGGTGACTTCTCCCTCGTGTCCCTGCCGAGGGTCCTCCCAGCTCCGGGGCCGGTGCTCCCTCGGCTGCGCGCCCCGGACCCCCACAGCTCCCTTCAGTATTCTTCAGGCTGAAGATCCAGTGCCTTTTTCGGGCCTCCTGGCAGCTCGTTACCACTGTCTGTTACACGTCGGGGTCATCGCCTCCTTAACCTTTTTCTCAGCATCACCTAAAGTCATCGTAGACATTTTAGCTCCCACGTTGCTTTGTAGACGCATACTTGTGGTCTGCTAAGACCAGCAGATTGTCTGTGCAGCCATGCACGTGTTTTTCTATGTGAGAAGTTTTCTGATTCTTAAGTGGAAGGCTTTGCGTTTCCTATTAAATTTCACTTCCCCAGTTTAGCCCGGCGTTCCGGGCTGCTCTCAGCTCTTGGATCCCTGGCATTCTTGTCTGTAACGGGCAGAGTGCGCTCGTTTCCAAAGGAGAGTATTGATTGGAGGCTGACAGTGGCACTGGAGCCCTTAGGGGCACCCCTGACCTGGGCACGCCAGGTCCGAGCTCCAGCTTTGTTCTGGACGGCCTCCGGGGTGCCCTCAGGAGTCTGATCCTCCCCAGGAGGTGGAGCTGAGGCCTTGGAAGGAGGCGCCAGGGCCCCGGGGTCCCTCTGGCGGAAGGGCCTTTGTCCGTAGTGAGAAGAGGCTTCGGGGGCAGAGTCTGGACGCTGTGTCCTCTTCAGTCCCACGCCGTGACCCGGCCCTCTGGGCCGTGCCTGCAAGCGCTCAGGTCGGGCCGGCCCCTCCTACTCCTCCATGTGTCGTAGGTAACCAGACCCCAGGAGAGAAGGTTCTTGCGCAGCCTTAGGGCGTCTCACTGCGCAGGTGAGCTTCTCAGCGCCCTCGTGCGGTTAGAAACCAAGAGGGAAGGCAGAAGTGGGCCCAGCGCGGAGAGCTCCACACGCCTGGGAGCCCGTGCCCCAGAGCCTCAGACCTCACCCGTCCGGTCCCCGGCCTGGCGCCGGCCGTCGCCCAAGGAGGACAGGGCCTGGGAGCACCCGGGCCGAGGCAGACCGTCTGACCGTCACAGGAATTCACAGCTTGAACCTGGTTATGGAGGAGCCTCCGACTCGTCCTGGGGTCAGCGGAGAGTTCTGGTGACTCCTTTGGGGAAAACTCAATGGTGCTCCGCACGAGAGCAAGTCCCCCATCTCCTCCAGGCGCTCTGTGTGACAGCGAGTCCCCTGTCCCTGCCAGGTGCTCCCCGAGAGAGTGAGTCCCCCATCCCCACCAGGTGCTCCCCGTGAGAGTGAGTCCCCATCCCCACCAGGTGCTCCCCATGAGAGTGAGTCTCCATCCCCACCAGGTGCTCCCCGTGAGAGTGAGTCCCCATCCCCACCAGGTGCTCCCCGTGAGAGTGAGTCCCCATCCCCACCAGGTGCTCCCCGTGAGAGTGAGTCCCCATCCCCACCAGGTGCTCCCCGTGAGAGTGAGTCCCCATCCCCACCAGGTGCTCCCCGTGAGAGTGAGTCCCCATCCCCACCAGGTGCTCCCCTTGAGAGTGAGTCCCCATCCCCACCAGGTGCTCCCCGTGAGAGTGAGTCCCCATCCCCACCAGGTGCTCCCCTTGAGAGTGAGTCCCCATCCCCACCAGGTGCTCCCCGTGAGAGTGAGTCCCCATCCCCACCAGGTGCTCCCCTTGAGAGTGAGTCCCCATCCCCACCAGGTGCTCCCCGTGAGAGTGAGTCCCCATCCCCACCAGGTGCTCCCCGTGAGAGTGAGTCCCCATCCCCACCAGGTGCTCCCCGTGAGAGTGAGTCCCCATCCCCACCAGGTGCTCCCCGAGAGAGTGAGTCCCCATCCCCACCAGGTGCTCCCCGAGAGAGTGAGTCCCCATCCCCACCAGGTGCTCCCCGAGAGAGTGAGTCCCCATCCCCACCAGGTGCTCCCCGAGAGAGTGAGTCCCCATCCCCACCAGGTGCTCCCCAAGAGAGTGAGTCCCCATCCCCACCAGGTGCTCCCCGTGAGAGTGAGTCCCCATCCCCACCAGGTGCTCCCCGAGAGAGTGAGTCCCCATCCCCACCAGGTGCTCCCCGTGAGAGTGAGTCTCCCTCGTCCCTAAGTGGTGACTTGTCCCTGTTGCTCTGACATGGGTTCAGGTGAACCAAGAAGGAAGAGGAGGATCATGGTGGCCGCTGTCCTGTCGGGTGTTTTATGGGTTTTTTCCTTTTAGCCTCCCCTTGATCCTCATGACCGCTTCCTTCTGGAATTCCCTCTGGGGGTGGAGTTTCCGGCGCCCCTCAGCCCCAGGAGTGGATTCCGCGTGTTCCCCGCCGGCCGCTTCCTGGGGCCGATCCTGCCTCCCACACGGCTGCCAGCCTTTCTCCCTTTGCTCCTCTCAGTTCTCCGGCCTTGGCGCCGGCCCCGTGTCCGCCAGGTCCCTCCTCCTCGGTCGCCTTCCCGCTTTCCCTCCCCTGGCGTTCTCGCACTTGGCCCCTGGGCTCTGGCGGGTGACGGGGGCCTGCGCCTCGAGGGCCGGCTGAGCGGCGCCCGGGATGACGCCCGTGCCCTTTGTGTTTCGTCTCAGGTCTGTCGTACACGAGTCACACGGTCGGCTTCACGCCCCCGACGTCGCTGACCCGAGCCGGAATGTCTTACTACAACTCCCCCGGACTCCACGTGCAGCACATGGGAGCCTCCCACGGGATCACAGTGAGTACCCGGCCTGATGGGCCTTTTGGGGCTCCTTCTGCCTCCTCTAACCGGCCGTCTTCAACGTCCCCTCCACGCATCCTCGGAGTCCAATTTTTTCCAAAAAGCATGATTCCCAGGAAGCCGTTGATAAGCAGTCAGAAAGAGGCCGTGCTTCCTCCCCTGGGGCTGGGCCCCCCATGCGCCCTCCCCTCTGCTCCAGGCTGTGCCTCCCTCAGGTCAGAGGGCGGCTCCCGGGGCATCTCGCTCCCCTCGCTCCCGTGGCAGCCGCGCCTCTGAGCGGCCTCCGGAGCCAGGACTGTTTGCCAGGCCCCTGTCAGTGCTCCGGTCCTGGCCCCCGCTTTGTGCTGGCTCCCACAGCTTGGATCAGGAGGGACTTGGGAGGCCGGGCCCCCGCCCCCCCTCTGCAGGCGCGGCAGCTAGCCCAGGGAGGCCAGCCTGCAGGGTCGCAGCAGACGAGAACCAGAGCCAGCATTCGCATCCGGGATCCAGCCCCCCAGCTCTGCTCTGTGCAGTTCAGGAAACGCTGGCTTTCTTGACCGAGTTGTGGCAGAGCTGGGTCAGGGGACATGGGGGCGCGAGCCGGAAGCGGGGGTGGGGGGCGGAGGCAGGACCAGGCCCACTGCTGCTTCTCTAGATTTACTGTAGGGAATCGGTGCTTTCTTGTCCCCAACCCAACGTCTGCGACTTTTCTCTCATTCTCCAGAAAAATGAGTTTTCTCATTAAATCTAAGTCTAATCTCCTCTGAAACCGGGCCGGGAGGTTGCCATCAGCTCCCGACTGACCGCGCCTGAGACGTGCAGGCGGGATGGCCGGGCCCCTTCTGGCTTAGACCAGGAGTGGCTGTGAGGAGCTGGGGGAGTGGGGCCGGCTCACCTCTTGCCGTCCCGTGATGGCCCGGGGGGGCCTCAGAGAGTCAGCCCCCGCCGGCTTCCCCAACGGGGCCTTAAGGCCCTTGAGGTTCTTAGCTAGCGCCCTGCGCCCCGGCGCTTTTCTGGCTGGGTGTTGGTCCTGGAGCTGAGGAGCCTCGGGGCTGCCCCGCGCTGTGTTTGGGCCACGGCCCCTGCCTCTCTGGGCCAGAATCAGCGGCTCTCCCGAGCCAGCGGCCCTCGTGGTCACATCTCCGTCACCGTCACTCCTGCCTTGGGCCGACTTTAAGAACGCCCTCAGGGAGTCTGGAGAAGAGCTGTGGGGGCCCCCCACGGGAGGGAAGAGCACCCCCCGCGCCTGCCCAGACCGTCACTAAGCGCCCGACTCGGGACGTCCCACAGTTCCCCTCCCGGCTAATCTGGATTTTTGTTCTCCATTCCGCAGAGGCCTTCACCCCGGAGAAGCAACAGTCCGGACAAATTTAAGCGCCCCACGCCTCCGCCATCTCCGAACACACAGACTCCCGTCCAGCCTCCTCCGCCTCCGCCCCCACCCCCCATGCAGGCCTCCCTCCCGTCCGCCACCTCGCCGCCCGCCTCCTCGCCACATCCGGTGCACCCCCCCCCACAGCCCTAGTGCATGCGCTCCAGCAGGTGGGCTGTGCCGAAGGTGGGAGAGGAGACGAAGCCGTTTACGAAGAGCCGGAGGCCGCCCGGCGCCCGGCGGTCTGACTTCTTGGCTCCGGGGGTCTCGACTTCCCTCTTAATGGTGTTGTAAATGTCTGTCCAAAACGCAGCCAGCTTTGTGGGTCTATGACACTAACCCTAGAACAACCTTTCTCCATCAGTGTTTACTTGAATCTACATGTAGTCTCTCTTCTGGCTGGAACATTCGCTCCTCCGTGTCTGGTGACTTGGTGACGCGCCGTTTGCTCAGCTCTAGAGCGCTTTCTTTTTCCTCCTGGCTTTTAGGTTGGTAAAATAAAAGGGAGACCCTCGGTCTTCGCTCCCCACCCTTGGCCCTAGCATAAAGATGGCGGCCTCTTCGGCCCGCCTCCTGCGAGCAGCTGCGAGGACGTGGGTGGCCAGGACGCGCCCGCGCTGGGCCTCGGTCAGGCTCCCCGAGTGCATTCCCGCCTGCCACCGCGCTTCTCTCCTGACACGCTGTCCTCAGCCAGTGCATACGACATAGTATTGGGTAATTGTCACAGAGTATAAGATTCCTGGGGCTCTAGGAGGGCCATTTCCTTATTGTCCACACCCACCTCCCACCAGTTCTGCACCCGTCACCCCTCCCCCACACGACTTGGGGGCCAGGTCAGAGATGCTGCCCGATGTGGCGCCCGGGGGGGGGGCCCTAGGGGGCGACCATGGAGAGCTCCGGCGTCCCTTCTACCCCTACACCATGAGCCCCCGCCCCGCCCCCCAAGCGATTCCCTCAAACACACTTGGAACAAGATTTTCAAGAAGCAAAGTCCTCCTTAGAGACCCCGAATGAGAAGAAGTGTTGTAGGAACGTCAGCCTAGATGCCAGAGGTACCGTTTTGTGGGTAGAGAAGATGCGAGTGAGGGAGCGCACCCCAAGGCGCCGAGAGCCCCCGGACAGGCCCTGGCGCGCTGAGCGCGTGTCGGGAAGGGCCCCCGAGGCCGGTCCCTCAGACCGGCCTCGGGGGCGCCGTGAGCGATTTGGCTTCATGACTCCCTGAGACGGAAGGCGAGGCTCTCTTCCCTCATTCTAGCGAAATGCTCCTTCTGGTTCGGCAACAATTTCTGTTTTTGTACTTTGATAGTGAAGTGATCTTCCTTCCCCGCCTGTGTTGCATATTTCGATATGCTGTGGACAAAACCTTACTAGAGAATGTATATTTTATGATGAGAATGTGTATCTATTCTGTTGGATATAATCAAAGAACTGAAAAATAATTTATCGGTTTTTTTTTTTTTAAGAATTCATGTTTTGTGACCGAACCATCTCGAATGCCCCCCTTTTATTGAACACATGCCTAAAAAAGGAACCTTGTAGATATTAAATATTGTGCAGTCATGTCAACTTTCATTTTTGCCTTTGAATACCTATTTAAAAATCGAAAGAAAATGACTGGATTAGAGCGCTCGACGAGTAAACTCGAGAAAGCTGACAACCACCGTAGGGTGTTTCTCCCCTCCCTGTTTCCAAGCCAAAAGAAACAAACGTGGCTCTGGCTTCGAAGCATTTCAGAAAAAATCGTGCGTGTGTGTGCGCATGTGTGTGTGTGTGTGTGTGTGCGTGCGTGTGTGTGTGCGTGTGTGTGCACGTGTGTGTGCGTGTGTGTGTGTGCGTGTGTGTGAGTGTGTGTGCGTGTGTGTGAGTGTGTGCGTGTGTGTGTGAGTGTGTGCGTGTGTGTGTGCGTGTGTGTGCGTGTGTGAGTGTGTGTGTGAGTGTGTGCGTGCGTGTGTGAGTGTGTGTGAGTGTGTGCGTGCATGTGTGTGTGCGTGTGTGTGCGTGTGTGAGTGTGTGTGCGTGTGTGTGTGCATGTGTGCGTGTGTGTGTGCACGTGTGCGTGCATGTGTGCGCGTGTGCGTGCGTGTATGTCTGTGTGTGCGTGCGTGTATGTCTGTGTGTGCGTGCGTGTGTGTGCGTGTGTGCGTGCATGTGTGTGTGCGTGCGTGTGCGTGTGTGTGTGCGCGTGTGTGTGTGCTGTATCCCTTTGATATTTAATAATGTGGGTGTGTCCTACATCGTCATTGTGTTTTCTTAAAACGACAATGTCAAGAAAGATCACGCGAATCAAGTGACCAAGTTTCCATAAAGGTTCCCGGCAGCCCCAGGGCCGACTGCTCGGTGCGCTCTCCGCTCCGCTGTGGGAAACTCCCCTGTGGGTCGCACCGCCTTCCCTCCCGCGGTGATTGAAGCATGAGTGAGAGCGCGTGGCGTGTGCCCCGGGGGTTCCCCGAGATGGACTTAGGTAAAGCGTAGGCGCCCCCTCTGAAACGTCTCCTCCCAGAACATAAGTGGCAGCACTGCTAGGGAGCGGAGCTTGCTTTTAAGAAAGCCTGATTGCCCTGCTCTCCGTTCCCCGGAAAGTTGGTTTACTCCAGTGAGAGAAAAGGCAGAGCCTCGCAGGAGAATGGATGGGATGGACAGATGGTATAGAATGAGAAGTTTCACGAGGAAATGAATTACAGGCAGAAGCCTTCAGAAATAGATTTCTAAGAAAGCAAACTGCCACTTTGCTCCGGAGCCGAAAACTAGAATTTTTCACCATAAATGTAGCCGGCTCCTCCTTCCCTAACACTGTGTGTGCAGTCCCTGTAGGACTACCCCTGCTGATGGTGGGTGACGTAGCGAGCTCACGAGGCACCCTGACCCCCTTGTGTCACGTCCCGGTCAGCCCTGCAGCTTCGCCACTGACCATCCCGAGTTGGTTGGGCCCACCGCACCTCGTGGGATCGAGCCAGGGACGAGAAGAAAACTTCCTGTCCCGTCCCTGCTCGCGGCCTCGTTTCCCCCTCGGACAAAAGGTCTGAGCTGCTGCTTTTCCTGGGTGCCCTGCGCTCAGCTGCAGAGCAAGTTTTCCCAGGCCAGCCTCGCCACTTGTCGCCCCGAGAGCGCAGCCACCGCCCCTAGGTGACCGTGCTTTTGCAGATGGCAGAGACGTGGCCTGGGAGGCGTCAGGGTCCTGCCCGGCCTCCCTTTGCAGAGCCCCGACGGCGTGGCAGAAGGTAGAAATTCTCCTGGGTTTTCGTGCCCTTTCCCCTCCTGTCAAGTTTGAGTTTTAAAGCGACGAGCTCAGAAGCTCACGGAGTGTGTGTGGGACCGAATGTGACTTGGGCGCCAAGTGCGCCCCCGCGATTGGCCATTCTTCAGGAGGACCAAAAGTCTCGGCGGCGATTCTCGCCAAGTGCCGTACGACTGAAGGGGTTAGAGGTTCCGTGTGGCGCCTTCCCCTGCCCCCAGGACAGATAGGGGACTCCCCAGAAGCCTTGCTAGGAAAGGAAGCCTCGGACACCGGGACAGAAGAAAAATAGCTTGGGCTTCGAGATCTCATTCATTCTGCTAGTGGCACAGAAGTCTCTGTGGCCTGCTCTTCTGGCCGTAGTCGTCTTGTCGTGAGGTCTACCAAAGAAGTACGTGGCAAAGTGATCGTTTTTTCCAAATGATAGTGAGCCAGTCTCTGAAGCTGCTACGTGAGTTCCATGCTCGAGAGCCATTATAACAAAGTAAGGGAGCTGTTTTTCTATGATTTTCCTTTTTCTTTCTTTTTCTTTCTTTTTTCTTTTTTTCCTTTTTTACAACAAACGAAACTCCACACACAGCTGTCGGCCTGAAGTCACGGGGAGCGTTTCCCCAAGTGCTTGGCAGATCTCGTAGCGACGACTCGCTGCCAAGTCCGGACCGCCTCATGTTAGGGGAGGGAGAGTCTCCGCTGCTCTTAAGGGTGGGGGAGCTGTGTGTGCGTGCACGTGTCTGTGTGTCTGCGTGTTCATTCATGCCTTAACTCTGGTTACTGCTCAGATTTAGTTCTCAACTTAGTCTGCCCTGTCGACTAGTTTGTATCGGGCTTCTCGATCTGAACTTCATCCTGGCCAAACCGCTCCCCTCCCCCAACAAAAAGTTTCTGCAACAGCAACCGTAGAACCGTTTCCTCAGAATCTTATTTAATCAGGTCAGCCCCAAGTCTGGGACTTAAGTCATATAAAAGTGACCCGGAAGAGAGCGTGTCTTCTCGCCTTGGCCTCTCAGTGCCCATGTCCATGACTCACCGTGGTTTGGCCCTGCAGCTTGAGTAGATGTGGAGATGCAGCGGCAATCTTGATATTCTTGCTTGGCCAGAGTTTAGAGAGATGTAAGACTTCCAATTAATGTCTTTTTTGCTTCTTTGTGTGGATTAGTCTTTGATACATGTGCTGAATCAGAAACCTGAATAAAGATAATTTTTTAAAATGGATCACTGAAGCCTTCAACCATCTTTCTGATCTCGAGGTCTGTCCGTTCATCGTATTTCTCGTTGGAAATTAAAAGTTCCCAGAGACGGTGAATAATCCAAGGTAAGCTACGTCCCTGCGCCACAATAGGCTTCTCCAAGTGTTGAAATAACTTGGGAGCTTCTCCCCTTCCTGCTCTGAATTCAGGAGTTTCTTTTATTTGAGTAAGGGAGCACTTCTGTCCATTCAACAAGTATTAGGAGTTTGCTGTCTCAGGTGACCTTTAAGGACTTCTCAGTGTGTTGGGGAGATACATAAGCACAGCCATGGAAGTAGAGGAGAGAGGTGAGAGAGGAAGGAATCCTAGCTGGGGAAGATCAGGAGAGGCTTTTGGAGGAGGTGGCGCTGTAAATGGCTAATGAGCAAAGGGGCTAAAGGCTAGAGTGACGAGAGGAGGTGAAAATGACAGGTAAGTCGTTCACATCTTGAGCTAAGCTTTCAAAGAAGTATCGGAATATTTCAGTGGATTTTTTTTTTTTTGTTTTGTTGTTTATTTTTGTTTTTTTGCTGTCCCAAGGAAGTTTCCTTTTATTTAGTTCAAGAATAATTTTCATTTTTTTTCATGACTTAAAATAGATTGATTTTGGGGGGTTATCAAATATCCTAATAAGTCTCCAAGGGAAAGTAGTTTGTGGTCTGTATCTCTTGAAAACGCTAGAGGTCCATTAATTTAAAAAAAAAAAAAAAAAAAAAAAGATTTAGATAATTTTGAACATAATTGGTTTTCTTGGTAATACTACGTGTTGTATGCATTTAAAAAACATCCCCAAAAAGGGTCCAAAAACTTCTACTGACTGCCAAAAAGTGAGAGAGGCAAGGTCTGTGACAGAAAAGACTGAGTCCCCTATCTGTACCGCCCCAGAATCTTAAGGTCACCTCGGGTACCACACTGGGTAGTACCACCTTGTAAGGGACTTGTCCTTGTGGAGAGTTTTAATTGTTCAGATACTGGTTACATTAAACCTGAATTTGCCCCTTTCCAACTTCTATCCGTTGTTCCTGGTTCTGGCCTCTGGGGTCCAGCAGAACAGGGCTGGTTCCTTTTCTCCATGATAGTTCTTAAATATCTGAAGCTGCTGTCCTGTTCCTGCTAAGTTTTCTCAAGAGTAAGCAAAGTTGGCTTCTTTTATTGATCCACTTTGAGGCTCTTCACAACCCTGTTGCCCCCTGGACACTGCCCGGTTATCAGCGACTTTCCTAAAACATGCTGCCCACAATCGAGCGCGGTCTTCCATGTGTGGGCTGCCCCAGTCAGGGAGCCGCCCAGCCTTGCGCCATCACTTTATTTCTGGAAATTGCCTCATCTTGAAGCCCCTATGGCTGCCATATCACATAGTTGACTGACGTAGCTTTTGAAGCCCACCGATCTTTGCAGCCAAATTTTTGTTCGGCCATGACTCCTTCCACTTGAGTTTTCTGAAAAATGACGAGTTCAAGATGGCTGACTGTACACTTGATGAATTTTAGAGCGACGCCGTGTCCTACCAATCAACACTTCCTCCTGATTGCCCCCTCCGGTATGATAGCTATCCATTCTATCTTTGTGCCATCTACAGATTTGATAGACACCTGTGCCTTCACCTGGGTCACCTAGGAAAATAATTAAATAGCCCCGGAGCACACCCATCTCCAGAGCATCCTCCCAAACTGGCAAGCATTCATGACCTCTCCTTTTCAACCAGTTCAAAATTTACTTATTTGTGCTACCTCTCGCACTACCTCTCCCACCTTGTCTCATCAAGTGCTTTGCAGAAATTTAAGGATTCCAACATTTATCCAGTGCAGTGATGACACTTTAAAAAGTCATAGGATCATAGATAATAGTGATATCTAGTGTTTAGGTAGCGCGTCAGCCATATTGAACCCATGTAGGAGAGCTTTATGGGCCTCCCTGCTTAGCAGGTGTGACGAGGATGAGGGTCCTTCTGAGGAGGCCACACTGGGAGAGGCCCATGGGCAGCCAGCGACGTCACTGCAGAAGTGCCCTTTGTGAACAGACCAGGGAGGAAATGGGTTTTGCTTGACATATATACATAGGCCTATATATCTATATATCTTTGTTACAATTTACTTTTCTTTTTCTCCAACAAAGTTGTGGGGCAAACAGATTTCTGTTAATTTTTTAAAAACTAAAACTAAAGACAAAGAAAACTGGAGAATTGGGTCCCAATTGACTGACATTAGCTTCAGGATCTGCCATTTCACAGGCTTTGGAGATGCGGATAACTTTCTTAGAAAACAAGTGAACTCTGACCCCTGCCCTCAGGGTCTGTGTGTCATAGAAATGTTCAAAGCACAGAGGACTTACAGGCCCGGCTCTCAGGAACTCATGCAAGATGGACCCAGAGTCAGCGTTTGGCAGCCGATTAAACTTCTGGCTCTTCCTTCCTCGGTGACCCCAGTGTCTGACTTCCCCTCTGCCTCCACCACTGTTCTCATACAGAATGCTTCAGCACACGTATCTCAGATGCCTTCCTTTCCCACTCCTCCAGTCTCCCATTACCTCAGAGGTCGTACCGTGCTGTCTTGCAGATCACTGACAAGTGAGAAATTCTTTTATCCTTTCTTACTGTCCCTACCCCTGTTCTTTACTCTCACCATGACCTACAGTCCCTCCATCCCCCAAGTCATCATCGTCTCTTCATTGGTACACACACTTCCCTTCCCTCGCTCAACCCCTTGGGGAATCGGTTCAGATCGAGACCGTCCTTAATACACGAATCCCTTGCCCCTCTGTCCTATATCAGATCAAAACTTGCCAAACCCAAGTCTCGGATTGATCCCACCGTCCATCGCCCTCACACTCAACGTTCAACTGAGCGGAGCAGGGAAAAAACCCACCGAATTGTGCTGACGGGGTTTACTAAAAACTTACCCCACTTGGCCCTCGCAGTCCAAGTCATTCCTTCCACAGCTCTCTAATTGACTGACTGATGCTGATGCGTCGGGAAATGAGGAGAACCAGTGGAACAATGGATGTAATTACAACAATATGAAGAAAAACAAGTTGGAAAGACTTGGGAACACTGGTCGATGCAATGACCAGTCACAGTTCTAAAAGCATTCATGATATCAGCCTCTTGACAGAGAGATGATGGACTCAAGATGCAGAATAAGACACATTTTCAGATTTGGCCAGTCTGGGGATTTGTTTTACTTAATTATGCTTTCCTTTTTCTTTTCTTTTCTTTCTTTCTTTCTCTTTCTTTCTTTTTCTTCCTTCCTTCCTTCCTTCCTTCCTTCCTTCCTTCCTTCCTTCCTTCCTTCCTTCCTTCCTTCCTTCCTTCCTTCCTTCCTTCCTTCCTTCCTTCCTTCTCTCCCTTCCTTCCTTCCTTCTCTCCCTTCCTTCCTTCCTTCCTTCTCTCCCTTCCTTCCTTCCTTCCTTCCTTCCTTCCTTCCTTCCTTCCTTCCTTCCTTCCTTCCTTCCTTCCTTCCTTCCTTCCTTCCTTCCTTCCTTCCTTCCTTCCTTCCTTCCTTCCTTCCTTCCTTCCTTCCTTCCTTCCTTCCTTCCTTCCTTCCTTCCTTCTCTCCCTTCCTTCCTTCCTTCCTTCTCTCCCTTCCTTCCTTCCTTCCTTCCTTCCTTCCTTCCTTCCTTCTCTCCCTTCCTTCCTTCCTTCCTTCCTTCCTTCCTTCCTTCCTTCCTTCCTTCCTTCCTTCCTTCCTTCCTTCCTTCCTTCCTTCCTTCCTTCCTTCCTTCCTTCCTTCCTTCCTTCCTTCTCTCCCTTCCTTCCTTCCTTCCTTCTGTCCCTTCCTTCCTTCCTTCCTTCCTTCCTTCCTTCCTTCCTTCCTTCCTTCCTTCCTTCCTTCCTTCCTTCCTTCTCTCCCTTCCTTCCTTCCTTCTCTCCCTTCCTTCCTTCCTTCCTTCCTTCCTTCCTTCCTTCCTTCCTTCCTTCCTTCCTTCCTTCCTTCCTTCCTTCCTTCCTTCCTTCCTTCCTTCCTTCTCTCCCTTCCTTCCTTCCTTCCTTCCTTCCTTCCTTCCTTCCTTCCTTCCTTCCTTCCTTCCTTCCTTCCTTCCTTCCTTCCTTCCTTCCTTCCTTCCTTCCTTCCTTCCTTCCTTCCTTCCTTCCTTCCTTCCTTCCTTCCTTTTCCTCCCCCTCTTCCCCCCAATGGTGGGAAGAAGGCAGGGAACTTGGCATAAGAAAGGAAAAAATATAGGAAGATCATGGAAGCAGCTTTTTTTTTTTTTTTTTAATTTTTCTAATGCATAGAAGGAAGATCTTAAAATATGGCAGAGAAGCAGGATAGCCTTGAAACCTATAAGTTGAATTTATTACATATTTTTAAAAGAAAGGCTATTCATGTCAAGTCAACAAACATTTATTAAGCACCTACTATGGCCAGGTAATTTTACTACATGCAGAGGTTACAAAGAAAGGCAAAAATTATTTCTGTTGTTGAAGAGCTCACAATTGAATGGAGGGAGACAGCATGCAAACTACCGTGAACAAAAAGGCTACAGAGAAAAATAATTGGAGGTAATCAGAGGGAAGGTGCTAAGATTAAGAAGGATGGGTAAAGGTTTCATGCCAAGTAATATTACATAATGGAAAACTACAGGTTTTACACAATCCTTGTTTTCTGTATATGAAAATGCCCACTTACTGGGTTTTTTGTATTTCAGAATAAAAATTATTGAAATTTAAAAAAAAAATTGACTATAGATGTGTAATAATAATTCTTAGCTGACATTTATAAAACATTTAAAGGTTTGTTAAAACACTTTAAAAGTTCTAATTTGGTAATCCTCTAACAGAGGGCTATGAATATCTCCATTTTATAGATAATGAAATTGGTCGAGAGGCCAGGTGACTTTTTCCAGTATTACGCAGCTAGCGAATATCTGAGGCAAGATTTGAACTCCGTTCTTTCTGACTCCAAATCTGTTGTTGTAGCCAATAAACTCCCTAATTTCTGTGTGAGAATATTAAATATATCTACTGAAGTGTGGTAGGAAGTGAGCTCCTTGATGGGGGATTGTAGAATGGTTTTTGTTTTTTGTATAGCCAGTACAACATTAGACTAGGACATGACCTGTAAAGGATTATTCAATTTAAATACATGTTGTGTGTGTGTGTGTGTGTGTGTGTGTGTGTGTAGGAGAGAGAGAGTGCTCCTTCAAAGCAGGAGCTCTTAATACAGTGTGTGTGTGTGTGTGTGTGTGTGTAGGAGAGAGAGAGAGTGCTCCTTCAAAGCAGGAGCTCTTAATACATTGTGTGTGTGTGTGTGTGTGTGTGTGTGTGTAGGAGAGAGAGAGTGCTCCTTCAAAGCAGGAGCTCTTAATACAGTGTGTGTGTGTGTGTGTGTGTGTGTGTGTGTGTGTGTGTGTGTAGGAGAGAGAGAGTGCTCCTTCAAAGCAGGAGCTCTTAATACATTGTGTGTGTGTGTGTGTGTGTGTGTGTAGGAGAGAGAGAGTGCTCCTTCAAAGCAGGAGCTCTTAATACATTGTGTGTGTGTGTGTGTGTAGGAGAGAGAGAGTGCTCCTTCAGAGCAGGAGCTCTTAATACATTGTGTGTGTGTGTGTGTGGGGGGGGGGGCTCTTTTAAAGTTTTGCCTTTGTCTATAGCCTGAGCCTAGCACAGTGTGGGAAAACTGTAGACATATAATAAATTTCTGTTGATTTTATAGTGAGAGAGATAGGGATAGAGACGGGCCCCTCTCTGTGTATCTGCATTTGCTGATGTTTATGGTGGAATGTAAGCATTTGGCCAGGGGCCTGTTTGGGTTTTGTACAGCTCCCACCCAGCACAGGAGCTCATACTTAGTAAGCGCTTAATGTTTGCTTGAATCACCAGAGTTCTAGTTGCCATGGGGAGGAACTCTCCGTCCTAAATCGGGAAGCACTGCAGCAGTTCATAATTAGGTCTTGTCTCAGGTAAAAGCCAAACTTCCCCCAAAATCTCTAATTCAAGTTTTAGTTTTGATTTTGGGCGAGTGCCGTGGCCGAGATCAACAAAGCAGACATGAGCCCTCTGACGAATGTGGCATTTGTACTAATTAAAAGCTGCCTGTGGAGCTGAAAGTAGTTAGGTTAATGAGGAGTGATTTCCCTCTCCCTTCCCTCAGCTACGGAACTACTCGAGCCAAAGTTGACCTACCTAGAACGTCCACCGTGTTCTGTATCAGATCTTAGAACTCAGAGTCCTTTTGTCTTGTTCTTTGTTCTGAGGGCTGCCCACAGAACAAACTCCTCACAGACTGCCAGTCTGCTTGATCTGGGCGGTCCTTGGGAGCTGGTCTTGGGAGAATGCTCCCAGGAGGTTCTAGAGCTTGCATTTATTCCACAATCAAAGCCTTTGAGACCTAGAATCGGCTCCATGCCATAATGAGTCATCAGGAAAAAGATGGTCATAGGCTGCTCGCTGACCCCCAAAACCAAACCCTGACCATTCTCCTGGGATCGTTAAACCACCAGTCCTGCACGTGCTCACTCTCCAAAGATTTGCAGGTACCCACAGTACCCAACTCAGCCCAGTTGTGGGGCTACAATGAGATAAGAATCTGCAAAGCGCTTTGCTTTTAAGAGCTGTATAGTCTCCTTTCTCCACCTCCTTGGTTATCTCCTTAGAGAGATTGGAGATTTCCCCAGATTTAGGCTTTTTCCAATCGTATTGCCTGTGCTTTACGCTCTGCGTGGAGGCTGGAGAGTCGCTTTTGACGGGGCTTTTGTCCTCTATCTGAGAAGGATTTCAGGCGAGATCAGCTGAGCCCGGGAAGCTGCCGCTCTCCATCTGTGGTTGCCAGGTAAATAGCAGAAGAGAGTCCAGAATCGGGGAGCCAGCGATGGAGCTTCGGAGTGCCGGAGGCTGCTCTTGGCCGGGGCCGCTTTCCCACTGGCAGCTTTGCCATACAAGGGCATAAAGGAGTTTTGTCTTCTTCACAAAGAACTTGATGGCATCTGGAGAGAAGTTCAAGGTCTCTAACACAACTAAGAGGGAATAAGCATCTTGGGGGGAGGGGGCAGCCTTTGTAGTGACTTCATCTCCATGCCAGGACAGCAGCCTGACTCTCCCAGACGCGTTTTCTGTTGTGCCAGCTGGGCTTCTCTTCTGTTAACTTGAAGCCCTGTGGGCGAGATGATGGGCAGAACTTTTTTCCCCACTGATTTTGGTGGGAGAAGGGGCTGTCCGTGTATGAGTGTGTCCGGCCTCCTTGTTCATTCGCTCAGCCACACAAAATTAGGTAAATGTTTGCTGCCCTCCAGGTAAAAAGCAGCGTGCTGGAGTGGACGGGTAGCGTGGTAGACTCCCTCATGCACACTCTGGCTGTGTGATCTTGGACAAGTCCCTTAATTTCTCAGTTCTCCAGGCAATTGAGATCAGATCTGCCTGGGGAAGAAAATGCAAACACTGTTTTAATTTTGCCTCTTAACTAAATAACAGATCTGTACCAAAAAGAATTTAAATCAATTCCCATGGAAATCTTGAAAATGAAATTCATAGCCGCAAGGAAGTCAGATAAAGGCTGAGGCATTAAGAAATCACCAGTCCAATCAAAAAGCAGGAGATACTGGCCTAAGTGCTGGGGAAACAAACCATCCCACGTCCCACACCCCAAATGGAACAAAAATCTTGCTTTAAACCTTCAGCAGGCAATCAGTAGGTGAACTTTTCTTTAGTCATAAAAGGCCACCTTGAGACAATGACTGAAAAGAAATTTGTTATTGATTTGTTTCTTCAGAACTACAGAACTCGGGGCTCTGCCAGCCTCTATTTATTTTAAATTCTGAACTTAAATACCAAACTCTTATTTACATTCATAGTTAGGGTAAATATGTATTTTCCTCCATCATTTTACACACACACACACACACACACACACACACACACACACATTTTTGCTGCCAGCCCCTCTTTACACAGAAGAAGGTATATACTATTCTTTCCCCGCTTTCTTTTCTGTCTTCATTTAAGATAACCAAAACAAGCTAACTTCCTGGCTTTACAGAGAAGGAAACTGAGGCCAGAGAGACTAAGTATTTATTCAAGGTCACTCAGGTGCTCTCACCAGCAGCCTTGTTCCCATGGGGTCCTCTCTTTATGTCTTCTGCTAGTAGGATGAACATTTCACCAGAGTGGGGGTCACCTTAGTGTCTTGGATTAGTATCCCAAGGCTTGACATAGTGAGCACTTTAAAAATGTTCTATCTATAACGTGTCCGTCCATCGGTTCTCTCTCTCGTATGTTCCTTGCCAATTATCATTACCCACAGTTATTAAGTACCTACTATGCGCCGGACACTGTGCCTAGTCCTAGGAATATGAGGAAAGGGACAAGACAATCCCTGCTTTCAACGAGCTCACGGACTAATAGGGCGGGAAGAAGAACATGCAGATACAGACAAGATCTATGCAGGGTGAATTGAGAGAATCGGGAAGGAAAGTGGGGAGTATTAAGGGGATCAAGAAAGGCTTCTTGCAGAAAAGGGAATTTGATCTGAAGCTTGAAAGAAGTCAGGGAAACCAGGGCAGCTAGGGGGCGCAGTGGAAGTCAGGAGGACCCGAGTTCAAATCTGGCCTCAGACACTTAACACTTCCTGGCTGTGTGACCCTGGGCAAGTCACTTAACCCCAGCCTCAGGGGAAAAAAAAGTCAGGGAAACCTAGAGGCCGAGATGAGGAAGGAGAGACCAGGGATGGGAGATGACCCAATGGCAGAGCTGGAAGACGGGGCTAGTGTGCAGGGAAAATCTGAGGTCAGGGAATCAGGGAGTATATGAGGGAGTTAGGCAGAAGAAGGCTGGAAAGGTAGGAAGGATTCAGGTGATGAAAGACTTGGACTCAGACAAAGCTGGAGCCAGGGAGCAGCATGGTTAGCCCCGTGCTTCAGGGGAGATCATTTTGGCCGAAGAATGGAGATGCCCTAGAGAGGGGAGAAGCTTGAGGCCATAGTGGTCCAAAGGTGAGATGATGAAGCTCTGCACCAGGTGGGCGCAGTGTGCAAGAAATACTCCAGAGATAAAAGTCAACAGGCCTCTGCAACAGGTGGGATATGGGAGCCAGGGGATGTTGATAGTGAGGAGCCAATGACGCCATCTCGGTTGCTTGCCCGGATGACTGGGGAAATGGGGAGGTTCTCAGGGGGAATGAAGAAGTTTGGAGGGGGGGGGGAGTCAGATTCTGGACATGACGAGTTTAAGGTAAGTTGGACATGAGTAGAGATTAGGAAGGTGGACAAAGTCCCCCCTCCCTTCGACAGCCAGTGACTCAGTGACTGCCCTTTGGTGCCCTGTCACATTGCAACACAAGCCACTGGGACTTCCACTTCTTTTGACTCTTGGGGCAGGTAGATGGTACAGTGGATGGAGCGCCAGGCCTGGGGTCAAAAGACCTTTCTGTGAGTTCAGATCCAGCCTCTGTAGCCTGTTTCTTGGCAGCAATACTGGAGTAATTTGCTATTTCCTTCTCCAGCTCATTTTACAAGTGGAGAAACTGAGGTAAACAGGGTTAACTGATTTACCTGGGGTTACACAATTAGTCAGCATTTAAGGCTGAATTTGAATTCAGTCTTTCAGACTCTAGGCTCAATATACTATCTACTGGGTCACTCAGTGTCCATATAAATAATATAATCATGTAAATAGAAATAATAGCTAGCATTTGTGTAGTCCCTACTTTGTGCCAAAGACTGCAAATATTCCTTCATTTGATCTTCATAACAATCCTGGAAGGTAGGTGTTGTTATCATCCCCATTCTACAGATAAGAAACTGAGGCAAATAGCATGTGGCTTGCCCAAGGTCACACAGCTGAGTTTTGATTTGAACTCATCTTCACTCTGACCCAGTGTTCTATCCAACAGATGTCTCTTTAAACATAAGTAATAAATATAAATAAACATCGACAATTATTGTCTACTTAGTTCAAAGGAGTGATGGGATTTGCCTCGGTGATGAACTGACCGCACAGATAAAATTGCCAGCCCAGGAGGCTTCGCTAAATCCAGTTTATGACTCTTACGGTGTTTGCTCTGTGGCCGCCATCCTACGATAAAGGCCTCTGGAAGCCCAAGAGCTGCCTAGTCCCAACGGGCAGGTCTGCCAGTCACTTCTCTAAAGCTGGAGCTTGAAGCCAAGGGCTGCTGTGGTGGTGGTGTGCTCCTAATCCCTCCTGCTGAACCACTGTCCCCTCTGTCCCGCTCGTTCCAGTTCAGCTGCCCTGCTAATGGAAGGGGACTGGGGAGGGCGGCCCATTACCCGCCGGGAGGTCCACGTCCATTGTCAGTGGAAGGGTAGCTTCTAGCTTGGCCTAAATCTGCTCGGAGAAGCTGCTAGCTGGGAGTGGGAGGTTGTCATAGTCCTGGGAGTGCGGCCTTTATAGGCCTGGCCCACGAGGCAGTGAAACGTTTCTCCAGATTCGGAGATTCCTAAAGCTCCGCACTGGAATAAATGCTGATGCGAGAAAAGCCAAGAACTTGTTAGATTTTGTTTTCTTTTTAAAAAATAAGCATTGTGGATACTTTGGGTTTTATTCTTAATCCTGGGTTTGTTAGGATCTTATAACAATAATAATGATAATAAAAAATAGTAATAAAAGCTAAGAACTTGTTAGATTTTGTTTTCTTTTTAAATAATGAGCACTAAGGACTTTTTGGGTTTTATTCATGATCCTGGGTTTATTAGGATCTTATAACAATAATAATGATAAAAAATAATAATAAAAGCTAAGAACTTGTTAAGTTTCTTCTTTTTAAAAAATGAGCACGAAGGACTTTTTGGGTTTTATTCATGATCCTAGGTTTGTTAGGATCTTATAACAATAATAATGATAAAAAATAATAAAAGCTAAGAACTTGTTAGATTTTTTAAAATGAGCCCGATGGATACTTTGGGTTTTATTCATAATCCTGGATTTTTTAGAATTTTAATACAATGATGATGATAATAATAGCATTTATATAGCACCTACTATATGCCAAGCACCATATAAATATTATCTTGTCTTTTCCTTATAACTCCGGAAAGGAAATGCTATTATTGGCCCCATTTCTTCATAAAAAATAGTTTTCTCATAAAAAGTGTCATTCCTAATATCAGTCTAAAAAGATTAAAAAATAATATAAAAAAACTTGGCAAAAAGAAACTGAATTTGATATCTGCACCTCAGTTTAGGTCTTTTCACTGCTTTATTAATTGTGTGACCCCCCCTTGAGCAAGAGAGTTTGCCCCTCTGAGCCTCAGTTTTCTCATCTGTAAAATGGCAGGGTTGAACTCTGCTTTCTAAGACTCCTTCCGGGTCTGACTCTACGTGCTTCGATGAGCACCTGCTGTATGTAGTTCCTGGAGATACAAAAAGGAAACTCTTAAGAAACATAGTCTATCACATAATAGATCAGATTGCTTACTGTCTTTGAGAGGAATTTAGAACTCAGAATCTTACAAAAACAAATGAAATGAAAATGGAAAAGGATGAAAACTATCTTTAAATGTAATTGAAAAAATAAAATACTATTGAGGAAAATAAAAAGAAACATAGTCTATAAGGAACATCATCTATAAGGAACATAGTCTATAAGGAACATCGTCTATAAGGAACATAGTCTATAAGGAACATCGTCTATGAGGAACATCGTCTATGAGGAACATAATCTATAAGGAACACAGTCTATAAGGAACATAGTCTATAAGGAACATAGTCTATAAGGAACATAGTCTATAAGGAACACAGTCTATAAGGAACATAGTCTATAAGGAACATAGTCTATAAGGAACACAGTCTATAAGGAACACAGTCTATAAGGAACATCGTCTATAAGGAACACAGTCTATAAGGAACATAGTCTATAAGGAACATAGTCTATAAGGAACACAGTCTATAAGGAACATAGTCTATAAGGAACATAGTCTATAAGGAACACAGTCTATAAGGAACATCGTCTATAAGGAACATAGTCTATAAGGAACATAGTCTATAAGGAACACAGTCTATAAGGAACATAGTCTATAAGGAACATAGTCTATAAGGAACACAGTCTATAAGGAACATAGTCTATAAGGAACATAGTCTATAAGGAACACAGTCTATAAGGAACACAGTCTATAAGGAACATCGTCTATGAGGAACATCGTCTATGAGGAACATAATCTATAAGGAACATCATCTATAAGGAACACAGTCTATAAGGAACATAGTCTATAAGGAACATAGTCTATAAGGAACATCGTCTATAAGGAACATCGTCTATAAGGAACATCGTCTATGAGGAACATCGTCTATGAGGAACATAATCTATAAGGAACACAGTCTATAAGGAACATAGTCTATAAGGAACATCATCTATAAGGAACACAGTCTATAAGGAACATAGTCTATAAGGAACATAGTCTATAAGGAACATCGTCTATAAGGAACATCGTCTATGAGGAACATCGTCTATGAGGAACATCGTCTATGAGGAACATAATCTATAAGGAACACAGTCTATAAGGAACATCGTCTATAAGGAACATCATCTATAAGGAACACAGTCTATAAGGAACATAGTCTATAAGGAACATAGTCTATAAGGAACATCGTCTATAAGGAACATCGTCTATGAGGAACATCGTCTATGAGGAACATCGTCTATGAGGAACATAATCTATAAGGAACACAGTCTATAAGGAACATAGTCTATAAGGAACACAGTCTATAAGGAACACAGTCTATAAGGAACATCGTCTATGAGGAACATAATCTATAAGGAACATCATCTATAAGGAACACAGTCTATAAGGAACATAGTCTATAAGGAACATAGTCTATAAGGAACATCGTCTATAAGGAACATCGTCTATAAGGAACATCGTCTATGAGGAACATCGTCTATGAGGAACATAATCTATAAGGAACACAGTCTATAAGGAACATAGTCTATAAGGAACATCATCTATAAGGAACACAGTCTATAAGGAACATAGTCTATAAGGAACATCGTCTATAAGGAACATCGTCTATAAGGAACATCGTCTATGAGGAACATCGTCTATGAGGAACATCGTCTATGAGGAACATAATCTATAAGGAACACAGTCTATAAGGAACATCGTCTATAAGGAACATCGTCTATAAGGAACATAATCTATAAGGAACACAGTCTATAAGGAACACAGTCTATAAGGAACATAGTCTATAAGGAACATTGTCTATAAGGAACACAGTCTATGAGGAACATCGTCTATAAGCAACATCGTCTATAAGGAACACAGTCTATAAAGAACATCGTCCATAAGGAACATCGTCTATAAGGAACATCGTCTATGAGGAACATCGTCTATGAGGAACATAATCTATAAGGAACACAGTCTATAAGGAACATAGTCTATAAGGAACATCATCTATAAGGAACACAGTCTATAAGGAACATAGTCTATAAGGAACATAGTCTATAAGGAACATCGTCTATAAGGAACATCGTCTATGAGGAACATCGTCTATGAGGAACATCGTCTATGAGGAACATAATCTATAAGGAACACAGTCTATAAGGAACATCGTCTATAAGGAACATCATCTATAAGGAACACAGTCTATAAGGAACATAGTCTATAAGGAACATAGTCTATAAGGAACATCGTCTATAAGGAACATCGTCTATGAGGAACATCGTCTATGAGGAACATCGTCTATGAGGAACATAATCTATAAGGAACACAGTCTATAAGGAACATAGTCTATAAGGAACACAGTCTATAAGGAACACAGTCTATAAGGAACATCGTCTATGAGGAACATCGTCTATGAGGAACATAATCTATAAGGAACATCATCTATAAGGAACACAGTCTATAAGGAACATAGTCTATAAGGAACATAGTCTATAAGGAACATCGTCTATAAGGAACATCGTCTATAAGGAACATCGTCTATGAGGAACATCGTCTATGAGGAACATAATCTATAAGGAACACAGTCTATAAGGAACATAGTCTATAAGGAACATCATCTATAAGGAACACAGTCTATAAGGAACATAGTCTATAAGGAACATCGTCTATAAGGAACATCGTCTATAAGGAACATCGTCTATGAGGAACATCGTCTATGAGGAACATAATCTATAAGGAACACAGTCTATAAGGAACATCGTCTATAAGGAACATCGTCTATAAGGAACATAATCTATAAGGAACACAGTCTATAAGGAACACAGTCTATAAGGAACATAGTCTATAAGGAACATTGTCTATAAGGAACACAGTCTATGAGGAACATCGTCTATAAGCAACATCGTCTATAAGGAACATAGTCTATAAAGAACATCGTCCATAAGGAACATCGTCCATAAGGAACGTCGTCTATGAGGAACATCGTCTATGAGGAACATCGTCTATGAGGTGTGCGACACGGATGCTGGGTGAGGAAATGCAGTCGGTTTCAGGTCATTTCGCAGGAAAGAACAGTCACAAGCTCCTGAGAGAGACGGCAGAGCCTTTCCTATTCCCGATTATCCTCAGGTAAAATGAAAGGGTTGGAACAAGAAGCCTCAAATTTGCTTCCAATTTTTTGGACCGGTTTTTGGCTTCTCCTGGGGAGTCACAGTGGGTTGTCATTAACTGAGTCAGCATCCTGACAAAGTTCCCCAGGCTCTGGTGATGGGGTTCAAGACGTCCAGCAAGAGCTTTGGATGCTACATGTGGTCAGTTTCTCTGTCACACACACAGCCGCCAATCTCTCTCCTAATGACCCACCGACGACTCCACTCCCGGGGGACGGGAAGTCAAGTTTCCGGAGAAGCGCCACTCCTGAACGGAAGGTCTTAATTGGCTCCATGATGTTGCCATGGTGACCTTCTGCTTGGATGAGCCGCCGCCAGAAGCCAGTCTCTCCTCTGATGAAGTCCTGCCTGTGAACACATCCTCTGCCCTTCCACCAGCCACGTGCCAGCCGCGGTTCCGGGCCACTGCTGGGATGGAGCGGCCAGGGAGAACCAGGGGCAGTGTGGCCCAACCAGGCAGCCCGTGCTAGCCAGAGGGGTCTGTGTGTGTGGGGGGGGCTCACTCTTGGGCGGCCTGCACAGTCACCTCGCCCCGCCTCCATTTCTCATAATGGATGGAAGAGGAGCAAGCATTTACGTGGCACCTGCATGCGTCCAGCACTGGCTAAGCCTTTACAAAGAGCGTCCATTTAATTCCGTGCCAAACCTGTGACTCGGGGGCTTGGATTGCCCCCATTTTACAGACGGAGACAAAGACTAAATGACTTGTCTAGGAAGTGACTGAGGTTGAATTTAAACTCAAATTTCCCTCAGCAAGTGCAAAAATCAGAGCTTATTTTCTTGATATCTAGACTTAAGAAAGTGATAGAAAAAAGGTGACATCTTAGTGTGTCTTTCAGAAATTTGATGGTTAAACATTGACCAGCACTCTGCTTTTAACGATAGCACCGGCACCGATCTTCCTGTGACTCCTTCCAAAGATCTTCTGTGGATTTTTATTGGGTTTCATTAAGGTTCTGGTTTTTTTTTTCATCCCCATCCCCATCTGCCCTTTACTTTTCCCACCCCCACCTTTGCCAATAAAGCCCTCCCTTTTAACAGTCATGTCTAGATTTTAAAAACTGCACCCACCCATTGTGCTTGGATGTCGCTCCTTACTTGCAGTCCTCCTCCAAGCCAGTAAGAGGTGCCTCATCATCAGTCTTGCACTTTGATGAGATTCCTCAAGTCTTACACAATTATTGTCTCAACAAATTATGCAATTTGAGTATATTTTTCTTCTGCTGGATTTTCATCTCACTGACCCTGGGGTTCCCTCAAGGCTCTCCCAGCCTTCACTTGGGGAGCCCCACTTGGGGAATTTTAATTATTTTTAATTATCATCTCCATGAAGATGAGTCTCAGATGTACTCATACGATCCTAGTCTCCTGATCTTCAGTCTCACTCCCCAGTTTCCTATTAGACCCCGTCCGATAGATGAACAAAAGAGATCGGCCAAAATCGAACCCATTATCTCTCCCCCACTCCCTCCCTTCTTCCTAACTTCTGGACCGTCGCCGAGAGCACCACCGTTCTCGTCACTTGGGCTTCCCACCTTGGAGCGTCCCAGTTCCTCACTGGCTTTTCCTGCCCTCATTCCTCCAGTGACCAAACGCCGTCCTTTTACCTTCTCTCCTCTCCCTTTTCTCCTCTGGCACAGCCGCCGACGTCACTTCGAGCCCAGCTCCTGCTGCTGGGTCTCCTGCCTCACATCCGTTCAGCTGTCTTACGTGACCTTCCTAAACACAGGTCTGATTACACCCCCTCCTAGCCAGAAACTACTCAGTAAACGTCCCTGGCTCCCTCCTGCCCCCAGAATCAAACATCAAATCCTTTATTTGGCTTTTAGAGTTTCAGAAGAATGGCCTTTTCTTTCCGGGCTTCATATATGGTATTCTCTCCTGACCAGTGACGCTGGATAAAATGTAAAGCCATGTCTGGGTACCGACCTCTGTAAGGGCGCAGGCCTTGCTGTTTCTAGTCCATGACACTGGACATTTCTCTGCTTGTTGCCCATACTTGGGCCCTCTTCTTCCTTCTGACTGCCCCCTAGCTCCCTTCAGGGCTTAGCTAAATTCTCATCTTCAAGGAGAAGGCTTCCACAGAGTCCTTAATCTTAGTGCCTTCCGGCTGAGATCTCCAGTTTCTCCTGTATTTAGCTTGTTTGCACATGGTTGTTTTCCCTGGGTCTCCCCGTGAGACCCCGAGCCCCTCAAGGGGAGGGTCTGGTCTGGTTGTTTCATTGTTTTGTTTTTGCTTCTGTTGCTTAGCACAGTGCCTGGCACATCATTGGCACTTAACGTAGTTGATTAGGCTAGATGATTGGCCATTTTGCCCCAAGAAATGACAAGAGGGATGTTTTAAGAAAAACCTGGGAAGATTTACCTTGAGCCAGAGAGAAAGGAGTGGAAGCAGGAGAACAATTTATATAGATCATCGAGACAATATTGTCAAAACAAACAACTTTGGTAGACCTAAGAATTCTGATTATGGCAAATTAAGTATTTCCTAAAATTATTTCCTAAAATTTCTTAAAATTAAGTATTTCATGTGCTTTGGTAAGCTTCAGCCCTGAAATGACCACTCATGGTCCCGGAGGAAGATGCTGATAAGGAAACCCACCACCCGTCTCCTGGCAGAGCCGCCGGGCGGCCGACTGAGACACGGTTTTGGACTCAGCCAATTGGGAACTTGTCTTGTTTGCCATGTACACTTGTCATACTGGCTTTTTCTTTTTCTTTTGGTGGAAAGAGGTGGATGGAAAGAATTTACAAGATTTTTATTAGCGAAAAACAATTTAAAGTGGAAAAAGCCCCAAGTTGTTTTTTTTTTTTTTTTTTTCACATTGCTGTTGTCAAGGTAGAGCTGGTTGTCCTAGTCCTGCTAGTTTATTTTGTATTCATTTGCAGACCCATGTCTGTCCTCCAGCTCAGTGTTTCATCTACCGATCTATATCCCTCTCATTTTGTCTTCCTCTTGATGGTCATCATGAACACTCAACATCCAGCACAGCCCACTCCCTAACAGGGCCACGCCTGCCTCCTCCGGTCCTGATTTCCCGGCCTGATTCTTCATCCCTGTCTGCTTCTGGTGGTCTCGGACCCCTCGGACTCCTGGAATCTGGCGAAAAAACTCTGCCTCTAACTTAAGCTCGCTCTCTTGGGTGAGCAAGGCCTGGATTCAGACCCCTGCCCTGCCCCCAGGAGGGTCTTGTCCCCGGTCTTGCTTAATCACCAGCCCTTGTCTGGGAAGGATCAGACAAACTATGTCAAACATTTCTCTTATAGCAGGTGTTTGCAGAGTCTGACATTTTTTGCTGTTCAATTTTAGAATTCTCCTTTTTTTTCGCTCTCTCTATCCTTTCTGTCTCTGTTTTTGTCTCTTTCTGCCTGCCTTTCAGTCTTTGTTTCTCTGTTTCTCTCTCTATCTTTCTGTCTTTGTCTTTGTTTCTGTTTGTCTCTTTTTCTTTGTCTCTGTCTATCTTTCTGTCTCTGTCTCTTGTCTTTTTTTCTGTCTCTGTTTTGTCTTTGTCTCTGACTTTCTGTTTCTGTCTTTTTCTTTTTCTTTCTGTCTGTTTCTGTCTTTTTTTTTGTCTCTGTCTCTGTCTTTATGTATCTCTCTGTCTCTCTGACTTTCTGTTTTTTGTCTTTGTCTTTTTCTGCTCCTTATCTGTCTCTGTCTTTCAATCTTCCTGTTTCTGCCTTGCCTTTTTCTCTTTGTCTCTGTCTCTATTTACCTGTCTCTTTGTCTCGGTCCTTTTGTGTCTGGCTGTATTTCTCTGTCTTTCTCTCTCTGTGTCTGTGTGTGTGTGTCTATCTCTCTCTCTCTCAGTCTCTCTTCAACTTGAGGCACAGAGACAAAAAGGTGCAGAGCCAGCTGAAGCAGAAAAAAAACCACATCAATATGAGAAACACATTTAGCATTTATGTAGAACTTTAAGGTTTACTTAGCTTTAATGGGTGTTAGCCCATTTGATCCTCACAACAACCCCACAAGGTAGATGCTATTACTATACAGATGAGGAAACTGAGGCCGAGAGGTTAAGCCACACAGCTAGTAGATGTCCAAGGTCCAATTTGAACTCAGGTCTCCCTGACCCTCAATCCAGCCCTCTAGACACCTGGTCACCCAGCTCTGCCAAACAGGATTAGACTTTTCTTTGCTTTTGACTTTTGTCTGTAATACAAATTTGCCTCTGGAGAGATTGGATCCTGCTAATGCTGAGTGACAGTGAAGAGCTCCCCTTTCTTTTCCTGTGCTCCCCCCTACCCCCCTTGGATTTAAGGGAGGCAGGGCTGCACGAAGTTAGCAGGCTCACCTGTTGTTGGTCTTCTTTGAGAATGAAGGATAAAGCAAAAAACAAACTTTTCCGACTAACAACCCGATCAGCTAAGTTGAGGTTTTGGTTTCCTCCAGTGTGCGTGTGAGGGGAGGCTGAGCGAGTGGCTTTCCCTGAGGCAGCTTGCAGGACAGGACCTCGTGCCAGAGGGAGGCCAGGAAGACCTGACTCCGAGTCTCGCCTCTGACATTCACCGGCTCAGTGACTGTGGTCAAGTCAGGCCCGTACCCTCTCTCAGGCTGCTTTCCCATGCAGAAAAGGAGAGCCATTCTCCCTGTAGCATCAATTCAAGTGAAATAATAGAAATGAAGGGCTGGCAAAGCTTGCCGCTTTATGTGGATGTCACTGATGATAACAGAAACAGGGCTCGGATCTGATTTCATTGGTATAGGAAATCTCGGTCTCTGTTTTTTGTCTTTGCCTTCTTCCTTTCCGAATGCAGGTTCGCTTCTCAGTAACTTGGAGTCTCGGAGAACTGACAAATGGATTGAGACTAAGTTATTTGTCCAGGGTCGCCCAGTTTGTGTTCGTCACAGACAGGATTTGGATCCAAGGCCATCTCTGTATCTATTCCTTCCTGCCGTGTCTCTGAGATAAAAAGACCCACAAAACTGCCTTGAGAATTGGGTAAATAAACTCTCCAGGAACGGGTGCAGCACCCAGACAGGACTACCGCCCAGAATTTCTGGGAACCACATGGATCCATAGAAATTTACAAACGCCATTGTACCAGACAGTGCTATAGCAAATATCCACCAGCTCCAGGGACTTCCTGTCAAGTCAAGTCGGAAATCCTCCATTTGGCTTTCAAGCCCCTTGATCACGTGGCTTCTTCCCACTTTCCCATCTTCTTGTATTTTCCATCCTCCCCGATCTGTGCATCCTCCTTGCTGTTCCTGGCACTCAGTATTACATCTCTTAACTCGCTGCATTTTCTCTGGCTGTCCCGCAGTCTGAAAATTCACTGCTTCTTCATCTCCACTTCCTGCCTTCCCTAAATCCCTGCCCGTCCCAGCCAAAAGCTCGGTTTCTACAAGAAGGTTTTCCTGGCTGGATGAGAACTGCTGTGAGTCCCAGAATCAGGAAGACCAGAATCGTGTCCCACACGTAACGAGTG